>NC_057797.1:417995451-418003978 GCF_018294505.1 Triticum aestivum | reverse complement strand
ACATGAAAGTGCAACTATCCCTAGGTGGTTTTGGTAATTCATAACAACATATAGCTCATTGAGCTAATGCTATTCCAAGATGATTATTTCAGGAAAGCTCAATGATTGGCATGGCATGGATGTGAAAGTGGAACCCTCAAAATGCTAAGGACAAAGGATTGGCTCAAGCTCAAAAGCTCAAGACTCTTCATTTTATATTTTAGTGATCCAAGATCACATTGAGTCTTTAGGAAAAGCCAATACTATCAAGGAGGGATGAGGTGTTGCTTAATGAGCCTCTTGCTTCATGTGCTTAGTGATATGCTCCAAAACCCTCAACTACTTTCCCATATCCACATATGACCTAAACCCTAAGCCAAACTCGGTCCTACCGATTCTTCCTATCCGGCGCCACCGAGTTTCACTTGTCATAAGCCACTGCCAAACCCTAGCAATTCGGTTCTACCGATAGGGATCTCGGTCTCACCGATATGGGATTGCAAACTCTCTGTTTCCCTTTTGTAACTTTTCGGTCTCACCGAAAGAGCGAATCGGTCCCACCGAGATTGCAATGTAAATTCAGTGTTTCCCCTTTGTAACTTTTCGGTCTCACCGAAAGAGCAAATCGGTCCCACCGAGTTTGCCTGACCAACTCTCTGGTTAGCTAATTACCAAATTCGGTCTCACCGAGTTTGTGTAATCGGTCTCACCGAGATTACGTTATGCCCAAACCCTAACCATATCGGTCCTACCGAGTGGCATGTCAGTCCCACCGAAAATCTCTAACGGTCACTAGGTTTACATTTTTGGTCCGACCGAGTTTGTTGATTCGGTCCCACCGAGATTGGAAAACTGTGTGTAACGGTTGGATTTTGTGTGGAGGCTATATATACCCCTCCACCTCCTCTTCATTCGAAGAGAGAGCCATCAGAACACATACACCATTCCAACTCATATGTTCTGAGAGAGAACCACCTACTCATGTGTTGAGACCAAGATATTCCATTCCTACCATATGAATCTTGATCTCTAGCCTCTCCAAGTTGCTTTCCACTCAAATCTTCTTTCCACAAAATCCAAATCCTAGGAGAGAGAGTTGAGTGTTGGGGAGACTATCATTTGAAGCACAAGAGCAAGGAGTTCATTACCTACACACCATTTGTTACTTCTTGGAGAGTGGTGTCTCCTAGATTGTCTAGGTGTCACTTGGGAGCCTCCGACAAGATTGTGGAGTGGAACCAAGGAGTTTGTAAGGGCAAGGAGATCGCCTACTTCGTGAAGATCTACCGCTAGTGAGGCAAGTCCTGTGTGGGCGATGGCCATGGTGGGATAGACAAGGTTGCTTCTTCGTGGACCCTTTGTGGGTGGTTGCTTCTTCGTGGAGCCTTCGTGGGTGGAGCCCTGTGTGGACTCGCGCAACCGTTACCCTTTGTGGGTGGAGCCCTGTGTGGACTCTCGCAACCGTTACCCTTTGTGGGTTGAAGTCTCCATCAACGTGGATGTAGGATAGCACCACCTATCCGAACCACGGGAAAAACATCCGTGTCTCCAATTGCGTTTGAATTCTCCAAACCCTTCCCTTTACATTCTTGCAAGTTGCATGCTTTACTTTCCGCTGCCAATATACTCTTTGCATGCTTGCTTGAATTGTGTGATGATTGCTTGACTTGTCCTAAAATAGCTAAAATCTGCCAAGAACTAAAATTGGGAAAAGGTTAAGTTTTTATTTGGTCAAGTAGTCTAATCACCCCCCTCTAGGCATACTTTCGATCCTACAAGTGGTATCAGAGCTTTGGTCTCCATTTGCTTTGATCTCGATAGCTTTTGGTGGTCATAGCCTTGGTTTCACAACCTAGGAGAGTATGGCGTCTAGCGAGGGAAATTATCACCATAGAGGTCCCTACTTTGATGGTACTAATTTTGCTAGTTGGAAGCATAAAATGAAAATGCATATTCTTGGACATAACCCCGCCGTTTGGGCTATTGTGTGTGTTGGTTTGCAAGGTGACTTCTTTGATGGGAGAGAACCAAACCGTGAAGCTACCACGGATGAGTTGAAGATGTTGCAATACAATGCTCAAGCTTGTGATATTCTCTTCAACGGATTGTGCCCCGAAGAATTCAACAAAATCAGCCGTCTTGAGAATGCGAAGGAAATTTGGGACACTTTCATTAATATGCACGAAGGTACCGACTCCGTCAAGGAATCCAAGTTGGATGTGCTTCAAAGCCAACTTGACAAGTTCAAGATGAAGGATGGTGAAGGTGTCGCTGAAATGTACTCTAGGCTTGCTCTCATCACAAATGAGATTGACGGCTTAGGAAGTGAAGAGATGACCGATAGATTCATCATCAATAAGATTCTAAGAGCCTTGGATGGAAAATATGATACCGTGTGCACATTGATCCAAATGATGCCCAATTACAAAGATCTCAAGCCAACGGAGGTGATTGGAAGAATTGTTGCTCATGAGATGTCACTTAAGGATAAAGAGGAACTTCACAACAAATCAAGTGGTGCCTATAAAGCCTCATGTGAAGCCCCTACATCATCAAGTGAGAAACAAGACTTCAATGAAGAATTGAGCTTAATGGTGAAGAACTTCAACAAGTTCTACAAGAGTAGAAGCAAAGATAGAAGCTTCAAGTCAAGGTCCTACAATGACAAAAGATCTTCTATTCGAGAGCGAAACTGCTACAGTTGTGGAAGACCCGGACACTATTCCAATGAGTGTACGGCTCCCTACAAGAGAAGAGAAGATTCTCCAAAAAGAAGAAGCAAAGAATCACCACCAAGAGAGAGAAGGAGTAGAGATGATCGTTATGAACGAAGATACTCACAGAGAAGCAAGGATTCGGAAAGAAAGGAAAAATCATCAAGGAGCTACACAAGACGAAGACATCAAGCTCATGTTGGTGAATGGGTATCCGGCTCCGACTCCGACAGCCACTCCGAGAGAAGTTATCACTCCGACTCCGAAGATACTCAAGATGAAGGTGTTGCCGGTCTAGCACTTGTGTCAACCAACTCCTACGACATATTTGACTCACCAAATGAAGGAATTGGAAGATGCTTCATGGCCAAAGGTCCTAAGGTAACACACCCCGAGTATGTTGATTTCAATAGTGATGAAGATGACTTGTTAGGTGATGATTTGCTTGTTGACAACTCTAGTGATGAATACTATGATGAAACGTCAATTAAACGTGCTAATCAAGATAAAATGAATGACAATGATAAGGAGAAGATTGAGGCCCTAACTAAAGAACTAAACACTCTTAAGTTAGCCCATGAAACTATCTTCAAAGATCATCGAGAACTTTTAAGAGCTCATGAGAAATTACGCTTTGAAAAGCTCAATCTTGAGCAAGAGCATGAGTTCTTAAAAGCAATCAATGATGATCTCCGCAAGAAAAGTTCTTCTCACATTGCCAAGCGTTTACTCTTATCCACTTACATGCCTCAAGTCAAGTCTAGTAACAAGAACAAGAAAGATTCTTCCTCTAGTAGTAACAATGATCATGCTAAATCCAATATTGTTGCTTCTAGTAGTTCTCTTGATTCCACTAATGATTCTCTTAGCCAAGTTACACTTGAGCAAGAAAATAGCTTATTGAAGGGAATTATAGAGAAAGGAGTGTACAAAAGCCTTGCCGGGAGTAAGCAATTCGAGGAAATTGTGCGCAAGCAAGGAATGCACCGGAAGAATCAAGGTGTTGGTTTTGAACGAAAGTTCAATGCCAATGGAGTTGAGTGGGAAGAAGATCAATACCCCAAGACAAAGTTTGTCCCTCAACAAGAGAAGTATGATACTTCTTTCAAGGGGACACAAGCTCAAGATGATCTTCCACCACAAGACTACAAGCAAAAAGTCAAGGACAAGCTTCAAGAGGAAATTGACGCATTTGAAGAAGCTCCTAAGACCTTAGTCAAGTGGATTCCCAAGACTACTTCAAGTTCCACTTCATCAAGTACGACTACAACTCCAAGGATTCCCATCAAGATGATGTGGATCCAAAAGAAGAAGAACTAGAGAGTCCTTGAGGGTGACTCCGCCAACATACTTCACTCTTATCATTTTGGCAAGAACAAGTGCAATCAACTTCCACATCTTGCACTAGTTCAAGGAGTCACAAACCCTCATGTTGGTAAGACAAGGGACAAGGTAACCTAAAAGTTTTCATGGACATCATCTTGTGTGTGCATCACTCTATGTCTATGGATATCCTTGTTTGTTCCTTGTGGGACTTACCCATGTAGGTATTGAAAGTGCAATTCACTCAAATGGATAGCTCCAAGTGATCTACATCAACATTGAGCATCCACATCTTCAACATCTACATGAAGTCATCATCGACAAAACCCAAGGTTAGTTCATCCCTCTTAGGGGGGTATCACATCTAGGGGGAGCTTTACTCTAAGACTTGAGCTAAAGCAACTCTAAAGATGTGAACACAACAATGCTTTATGTAAAAGTGGTAACCCCACTTGAGCTTAAACGATGAGTATGACCTATGAACAAGTGTTCTCACTTGACTCCTAAGTCAATATACTCATATATAGATGACCTAGTCATCGCAAATTGCTTGATAGATGCTAGAATTGGTTGTGCATGCCTTGTCACATATTTCATTTGCCATCTTATTGTGTGAGCATGCTGGTTGCATATTTTACTCATTCGAGGACATCCACTTGTTGTTTTGATTGTTTGGTTTTATTTTCTTTTGCCAAGTGGATGGACAAGAATGACTAAGAACCTCCTCTAGCTATCTATGCTTTTCTTGTCTCAAACTCTATTCATGCTGCATCACAAAATTTGATCAAGTCAGATTCGAACCACTCTGTGTGAGGAGCGCTCGGAGTCCCCGATTCGTCATAGACTTCAACTTCCAAAACCTCTTTATGATTCTCGGTCTGACCGATACCCCACTTTCGGTCCTACCGAGATCACCAAGTTGATCTAGGTTTTCGATCTCGGTGCAACCGATTTGAACCTTTCGGTCACACCGAGTTTCAGTAACTGCTTGCAGTTATGAATCTCGGCGCCACCGAGTTGTTCCACTCGGTCACACCGACAGGGTCGGGCTATATATAGTCACGGGCAAAATTTGGAAATTTCTCCGAACTCCTTCGCCCGCGCGATAGCCTGCTCTGCCAACGTGGTCTCCGGATCGTCTCCTCGCCGCCAGCCGCCTCCAGTCGCTGGTCTCCGTCGCCGTCAATGGGAATTCTGCCCCGCCGTTGCCGCCGTAGCGAGTCTCCGCCGAACTAGGGTATGTACTCGATCTTTGTGCTATTCCCCAATCCGATTCTTAGCACATTGTGATCATCATGATTCTTGCCATGATTGAAACACTCCTATCCAGTCAATACGCTCGTAGATTAGGTTTGATTCAAAAATTTTAGGGTTAGGTTTCCGCCGAAACCATCTCGGACCCACCGAGTTGAAAAACTCGGTCCCACTGATTTGGCTTATGCCATTGCACAAGTGAGACTCGGTCTGACCGAGAATTACTTATCAGTGTGACCGATTTTGGAATTCTGTGAAACCCTAGCAGTCTCGGTGCCACCGAACTGTGACTCGGTCCAACCGAGTTCACTAGTTTAGGTTCCACAACTGCTTCGGTATCACCGACTTTGAAAATCGGTAGATCCGAGATGATTTCAGTGGGAAACTAAAACTAAGATTTTGGATCATTCTTTTGCAAAAATCTCTGCATTTTGTGATGCTCATCCATTCTACCTCATCTATAAACTATTCACAGGGTCAGCAGTCAGAGTTTGCAGCATGTCTGATCAGAGTGATATCCAAAACATGTCAGAAGAGCAAGTGCAGATGAGTGAGGGCACTAGCCCCTCCAGCTCTTCAGATGATGGCAGCAGAAGTACCCGAAGCAATTTGCCAAAAGCTGCCACTAGACAAAGGAAGAAGAGAACTTCTGATTCTGAAGATGAAGATTATGTGGTAGAAGAAGAGGCCACATCAAAGAGAGTTGAGCCAGCTCAAGGCACAAAGCCAGGTCTAAAGATCAAAAGGCGAGCAGTCAGGCAGCCTATGTCAAAGGCTAGAGCTTCAACTGAAAAGCCTGCACCCAAAGAGCCAGTTGCTGCAGAAGGCAAGAAGAGGAAGGAAAGGGTCAAGAAGACCGTAGCCAGAGTGCTTGGAAAGGCTTCCATTATGGAAGAGGAAGAGGAAGAAGAGGTTGCTGCACTAGCACCTAAAGCACCTAAGCTTATGGGTGATGCTATCAGGACAGGGGCTGCTGCATCTAAGCCCAAAGAAGCACCCAAAGCTGCCTCCAAGCCCAAGTCTGCACCAAAGAGGAATACAAGTAGCATTCCTGTAGCTGAGAAGAACAAGGCCCCAGTGCCTGAGACTGTTGCTGAAGAAGAGGATGAAGAGCAAATTCTGAGAAAGCTCAAGCCCAAGATCCCAGACCACAACGATGCTCATCCTGTGGCTGAGGATATGAAGCTCAGGAGAGACTCAGGGCTGAGGAAGTGGAGAGAAGCAGATCCGTATGCTTCAAGGAGAAGGACTGCTGTGGATTACATGTTTCACACCAAGGAGCAGCAAGATTTTTATGAGACAGTGCTGCTAGACAAGAAGCCAATAGTCTGTGACATGAGATGGATCGATTGGGACTACATGAAGGAAAATGAGGAACACTACCCTAGAGTGTATGACAGCTTTAGTGCTTGTGGAGTTGCTGACTTTGTTGGGCAGAAGCTCACAAAGTGAAACGAGGAGCTCATCATGCAATTCTACTCCACGGCACACTTTTATCCAGATGGGAGGATCACATGGATGTCTGAGGGTATGAGGTACCAATCAACTGTTGAGGAATGGGCAAAGTTGATCAATGCCCCAGAGGAGCAAGCAGATGACTTGGATATCTATGCCAAGAAGAAAATGGATCATAACTCAATGTCCAACATGTACAAGGAAATTCCCAATGAAGCTCTTGACACTTTCAAATTTGGCTCAGTGCATTATCTTCTATCAGGGCTGCCAACCATCAATTGGATATTGAGGCACACCTTATTGCCCAAGTCTGGAGATCACAAGATGATCAGAGGCCATGCAATCAACTTGCTACATGTATTTGATATGCCACAGAAATTCAAGGTCATGAGCCTCATAGTAGAGACTATCAAGAGGACTGCAGCAGATCAGAAGAGGAGCTGTGGTTATGCCCCTCAAATTCAGGAGCTCATCAACTCTAATATGGGCACGGGCATATATTTATTGGACAGGGAACACCTGCCCATCCGTCCAGATTTTGAGGACAATCAAGTTGTAATGACTGAGAATGAGCCATCATCAGTTCAAGCACAAGCAAATAAGGAGAAGGCAAGGAAGGAGAAAGCTGCCAAGATGCCAACTCAAGAGGAGGCATCTGAGTATTTCTTGAAAACCAAACAAGAGCAGCTTGGTTACCTGATTGCATCCACCCTGCGGATTGAGAAAGGACTAGCCACCCTAACTCAAAACCAGGAAAGCCTAGAGAGAATCATGGAACAAAAGTTCTATGACTTGGATGTCAAGGTGACAGAAATTCAGACTGCAGTGGAGCAGCTTCAAGATGATATGCAGGAGAGGAAAGGGAAGACAACCACTGATGCCTTTGCCAGAGTGCCACGAGGTCCGAGGCCGTCTGCAGTGCCAGTTCCTGACACAAGAGCAACTGCCTCAACTCTAGCCGTAGCACCAGCCCAACCTGCTCCAGCGTCTACTTCAGCTCCAACTCCAGCGTCTACTTCAGCATCTACAGAAGCCTTCGTCCTTGGAGTGATCCGGACTCCACCACCACCTGAAGATCAAGCCTGAGCGTCGATCTAGCACTATGCATTTTCTAGGAACTTTTTGGTAAATTGTTGCCAAAGGGGGAGAAAAATGTATAGATCATAGGCTTCGCGAGAGAGAGAGAGAGAGAGTGTTGCTTTTCTCTCTTGCTTTATTTGGTGTTTTTTTCGAATTTGTTTGCTTTTGAGTGCTTGAGATACTATGCTCGTGAGACATTGATGATCATGTGTTTGATCATAGGCTACACTTAATGTTTGATTAATGTTATTATCTTATCTATCTTATGTGATCATTCACTATTCTTGGTGATGAGTGCATGTATTTCATTCTTATCATTTTAAGCGCTCCACCAAGATGTATGTGACATGGAAGAGTAACCAATGACTCTAACTCCTTGTGCATTTGCAGTCCAAAGCAAATTTTAAATATGCACAAATTTAGGGGGAGCTCTTACTTATCACATACTTCTCAAAGCGACGATATATTTCATGCTTATTATCATTTGTCGAAGCTTTGATCTATATGTTGTCATCAATTACCAAAAAGGGGGAGATTGAAAGTGCAACTATCCCTAGGTGGTTTTGGTAATTCATAACAACATATAGCTCATTGAGCTAATGCTATTCCAAGATGATTATTTCAGGAAAGCTCAATGATTGGCATGGCATGGATGTGAAAGTGGAACCCTCAAAATGCTAAGGACAAAGGATTGGCTCAAGCTCAAAAGCTCAAGACTCTTC
>NC_057797.1:417954700-417995441 GCF_018294505.1 Triticum aestivum | reverse complement strand
ACATGAAAGTGCAACTATCCCTAGGTGGTTTTGGTAATTCATAACAACATATAGCTCATTGAGCTAATGCTATTCCAAGATGATTATTTCAGGAAAGCTCAATGATTGGCATGGCATGGATGTGAAAGTGGAACCCTCAAAATGCTAAGGACAAAGGATTGGCTCAAGCTCAAAAGCTCAAGACTCTTCATTTTATATTTTAGTGATCCAAGATCACATTGAGTCTTTAGGAAAAGCCAATACTATCAAGGAGGGATGAGGTGTTGCTTAATGAGCCTCTTGCTTCATGTGCTTAGTGATATGCTCCAAAACCCTCAACTACTTTCCCATATCCACATATGACCTAAACCCTAAGCCAAACTCGGTCCTACCGATTCTTCCTATCCGGCGCCACCGAGTTTCACTTGTCATAAGCCACTGCCAAACCCTAGCAATTCGGTTCTACCGATAGGGATCTCGGTCTCACCGATATGGGATTGCAAACTCTCTGTTTCCCTTTTGTAACTTTTCGGTCTCACCGAAAGAGCGAATCGGTCCCACCGAGATTGCAATGTAAATTCAGTGTTTCCCCTTTGTAACTTTTCGGTCTCACCGAAAGAGCAAATCGGTCCCACCGAGTTTGCCTGACCAACTCTCTGGTTAGCTAATTACCAAATTCGGTCTCACCGAGTTTGTGTAATCGGTCTCACCGAGATTACGTTATGCCCAAACCCTAACCATATCGGTCCTACCGAGTTGCATGTCAGTCCCACCGAAAATCTCTAACGGTCACTAGGTTTACATTTTTGGTCCGACCGAGTTTGTTGATTCGGTCCCACCGAGATTGGGAAACTGTGTGTAACGGTTGGATTTTGTGTGGAGGCTATATATACCCCTCCACCTCCTCTTCATTCGAAGAGAGAGCCATCAGAACACATACACCATTCCAACTCATATGTTCTGAGAGAGAACCACCTACTCATGTGTTGAGACCAAGATATTCCATTCCTACCATATGAATCTTGATCTCTAGCCTCTCCAAGTTGCTTTCCACTCAAATCTTCTTTCCACAAAATCCAAATCCTATGAGAGAGAGTTGAGTGTTGGGGAGACTATCATTTGAAGCACAAGAGCAAGGAGTTCATTACCTACACACCATTTGTTACTTCTTGGAGAGTGGTATCTCCTAGATTGGCTAGGTGTCACTTGGGAGCCTCCGACAAGATTGTGGAGTGGAACCAAGGAGTTTGTAAGGGCAAGGAGATCGCCTACTTCGTGAAGATCTACCGCTAGTGAGGCAAGTCCTGTGTGGGCGATGGCCATGGTGGGATAGACAAGGTTGCTTCTTCGTGGACCCTTTGTGGGTGGTTGCTTCTTCGTGGACCCTTCGTGGGTGGAGCCCTGTGTGGACTCGCGCAACCGTTACCCTTTGTGGGTGGAGCCCTGTGTGGACTCTCGCAACCGTTACCCTTTGTGGGTTAAAGTATCCATCAACGTGGATGTAGGATAGCACCACCTATCCGAACCACGGGAAAAACATCCGTGTCTCCAATTGCGTTTGAATTATCCAAACCCTTCCCTTTACATTCTTGCAAGTTGCATGCTTTACTTTCTGCTGCCAATATACTCTTTGCATGCTTGCTTGAATTGTGTGATGATTGCTTGACTTGTCCTAAAATAGCTAAAATCTGCCAAGAACTAAAATTGGGAAAAGGTTAAGTTTTTATTTGGTCAAGTAGTCTAATCACCCCCCTCTAGACATACTTTCGATCCTACACAAGCTCTCTGTCACCCAAGGCCTCCCGTGGCCAAAGCAGGCTGCCGTGCCTTCACCACCGAGCTACGCAGCGTCGTGTGGCCCGGCAAGTTCAAGCCAGACCTGCCTCCTCGTTACGACGGCACAGCCGGCCCTGCGGAGTTCCTCCAGCTCTATGATCTAGGCATCGAAGCTGCCAACGGAGACGAGAAGGTCATGGCGAACTGGTTTCCCATGGCGCTCAAGGAAGGGGCCTGCACCTAGCTCCTGAACCTGGCTCCAGGCATGATCTCCTCCTGGGATGAGATGCGCACCCGCTTCATCGCCAACTTCCAAGGTACTCACGACCGGCCACCCGCCGTGAGCGACCTGCGCCGCATCAAGCAACAACCGGGGGAGACCCTGCAGAAGTACATCCAGCGCTTCAACAATGCACGCCTCAAGATTCCCAAGGTGACCGAGGAGGCCATCATCTCAGCCTTCTCCGACAGCGTGCGCGATGTGAAGATGAAGGAGGAGCTGGCGATGCATGAAGACCTGTGCACTTCCTTGGAGTTGTTCAACTTGGCAACCAAGTGCGCCAGGGCTGAGGAAGGGCATCTCTCCCTCCTCGAGCTGCCTGCCGCAGACCCAGAAGAGAAGAAGCCCAAGGCCAAGGATGGGAAGCGCAAGGGGGCTGCCATGCTCGCGGCAGAACCAGACACCAAGCGGGGCAGAGATTAGCCCGAACCTTCCAAGGGCAGTGGGTACTGTGTGTACCACGACCTCCACACCCACAACACCAACGAATGTCAGGAGCTCCGAGCCGTGCGAGAAGGAAGGATCGGTCGCCGCCCCAATCGCGGTGACCGGGGCTACGGTCGAGGAGGAGGAAGGAACGCAGGACGCTGGGAAGACCGTGGCCTGCGCCAAGGGTGGCGCGATCAACCTCACGAGGATCGCTGTCAAGACTAGCCTCGCGAGGGAGACTGGAGGGATCAGCCTCGCGAGGATCGCCCGCAAGGCAACGCAGGCCTCCCTCCGCTGCCGCCATAGCCAAGGAGAAACGAGGACCGCCATCAGGATGAGGGGGCTGGGGGCTTCCAGGAGCCGCGCGCGATCGCCTGCATCCTGGGCAGGGCTCAAGCCCCAGCCTCTCAATGCATCTTCAAGCAGTTCACCCGCGAAGTGAATGCTATCCTCCCCAAGCTCGAAGCCACGCGCCCTCTTAGGTGGTCAGCGTGCGCCATCACGTTCAGCTCAGCAGATCAGCTCAAGTGTGCGGCTACAGCTGGAGTTCTCCCGATGCATTGTTCCCCAATCATCAGCAATGTGGAGGTCACCAGGACACTCATCAATGGCGGGGCAGGGCTCAACGTCCTGTCCACGGAAACATTCAACAATCTCCAAGTGCCCTACATCCAGCTTCAGCCAACCAAGCCTTTCTCCAGAATCACTGACGGCTCCACGGTCCCTATTGGGAAGGTCCGCCTCCCTGTCACCTTCGGGGCATGCGACAACTACCGCACCGAGCTCATCGACTTCGACGTCGCTCACATTCGCCTGCCGTACAACGCCATCCTTGGGTACCCAGCGCTGGCCAAGTTCATGGCTGTAACTCACCACGGCTACAACGTCCTCAAGATGCCAGGAAGTGGAGGAGTCATCACGGTGCCCTGTGAAGAGAAGGACGTGGTGTGTTCCCTGGAGCGAGCCTTTCAGGCCGCGTCACTGGAAGACCCGGATCGCGGAAGCAGGAGACTTCCCAAGACCGCCCCCAAGAAGAAGAAGACATCGTCCGGCCCAGCCCCTCAGGAGGCAGGCCCCTCTAGGCCCGCGCCTGCCCAGGGGGAACCTCCTTCCATCGCATAGGAAAGTGCGCCCGGCGCCCTCCTCAGGCAGGGCTCGGGGGCTCTCCCCTGGAGGGCCACCGACCTGGCTATGGTCACGAGGGAGGCGCTTGGGCACTACATGGAGGCGTGTTTCGAAGCACATTTCCCTCAAGAAGGAGTAAGGCAAGGAGAGCCAGACCCTCAGGAGTTCGTCAGCAAGGCCATTCAGGAGCTGCAGGAGTCAAGAGTCATGAAAGGCGGCCGCCGCCTACCAGCAGTGGCTCCCCATCCAGGCGAGGATGGTGGGCTGCGCGTCTGCATCGACGTGCCAGGGCTCAACCGAGTCGCCTCTTTGGAGCACCTTTGGCCCTCACAAGTGGGGAGCTGCGAAGGTCCACCCCACAGCTACGTTCGCATGCCTTACGGCTTGCCGAACGCGGCTGCCACGTACCAGCGCCCCATGAGGGACATCGTGGAGGCTCAACAGGCCAGGCGTTCCGCAGCCCTGGCGGAGATGGAGATGGTCCGCGAGGAGCCACCAGCGCCTCCGGAGCCTCCCGAGGCCCCTAGGCCTGGGGGCTCATGAGGATCGGCTTCCGCAGCCCACCGAGTCTGCTACACCAACACTCCTTCGTCCTCAACATCATCAGGTGACATCTTTCAAGTTTCATTTCCAGTTGGGAGCGCCCCCCCAGGGCTGCATTATTCCCAGGCCGCGTGGGTCCGTCCCTGCGGCATGTATCCCTTTTATTTCATGTTGTTAGCTTACCTTGTTGGGGGCGCCCCTCGGCTGCATCATCCCCAAGTCGCTCGGGCCAAACCCAGCGGCATGTATCCCTTTCGCGTTTATTTCCGGTTATGCGTTCGACCCACCATGCTTGATTATTTGATGCCGGTCCACGGCACCTCTTCTTCTCCATGCTGACCACTTCCACGTTAAAGGGGGGGTACCTGAGCATCGCGACTCAGGGCTCTTACTGGCTCTCCAGCCCTCACCCTCTGGCCTTGTCCATGGCATCACGAGCTGGCATACCAGCGACGGTTGAGACCAGCTCGAGGGACGGGACCCGAGGACGTAGAGTACCGGCATCTAACCAAATTTGCAGGAACACATCACAAGATAAGGCCAAGTGCCAGGCGCAACCCGCCTAGAGGTAGGGCCCTGTGAGTCCCGCGCTGGCTCACGGGTGCCCAGATACACCTCGCCAGGCCCTACCGTGCCAGCCACGTGTCAGGGCGGGGCTGTACACGCCCCGGGGGCTCCTCCCGGAGGGGGGGGGTCCCCTCCCACGTACCAGTGGAAGCACCATGCTCCGCGCTGGCTGATGACACTGCCGAGGAGCGGCTATGCCCGTACACATACGGAAGTGCTATGCTCCGCGCTGGTGATAAACAACTGAGGGTGGCCCCCGGGCCGCATCAACCTCAGGGAGCCCAGAGCTCAGTGTCTAGCCTCATCGTAACACCTCCCCTCGGGAGTGCCACACGAGGGGGCTGGGCACGGGGGCTGCGCCTAGGTCACGCCCAGACGCACGCCGCCCAGCCAGCCCCCCCCCCCCGGGCCTGGTTCGTCGCGCGTCTCTACCCGAGCGGAGCCAAGGTACGAAGGCCGTTTGAGCATCAAGGGGGACTTCTAAGCATCGCGACTCAGGAGCCTAACTGGTCACGTAGCCCCTCACTCCTTAGTTCCGAAAGGCTAACGGCGGTTGAGGTATGCGCACGGCCGGGCTCTGCAGACGTAGAACGGTAGATCCACCCACATCACACCTCCCTACTTGCTGTTCGTGCGCCAAGGGGGACTCCTGAGCATCGCGACTCAGGAGCCTAACTTGTCACGTAGCCCCTCACTCCTTGTCCCATCCTGGTTTCCGGTCGGGGCTAACGGCGGCTGAGGTATGTGCGGGGCCGGGCTCTGCCAGCGTAGAACATAAGCAAGTAGGAAGGAAAAGCGTAAATTTCAAGGAATTCAAAAGCAAATATTACAGTCCACACTGTTATCTCAATGCCAAACACAAGTTTAAGCGCCTCCCCCGAAGCATGATACATGTGCAGGAATTAAAGGCAGGACAGGAGCCACAACGGAGTCACTTGTCGTCGGTGGAGCAGCGCGGAGTGGGTTCGCCTCATGGAGCAGTGGGGTCGACAGCGCCTTGGTTTGGCTTGGTGCTGAAGGCTCGGAACTTCCCCAGCAGAGCCTCCGCGCGACCCTTCATGGCCTCGGCAGCGGCAGCGGCACGCTCGCCGCTTACTGGCTCCAGCAGGCTGTCGAGGTTGATGCCGGGATCGCGATAGTATATGTGGGTGAGGACCTGCGTCAGCGCTGCAGAAGACAGGACACGCGCCTCGGCCTCGGCCGTGGGGCCAAGGCCAAGGGCGACATCTTCAAGAGCGCAAACCAGGAAGGGAAGCAGCTTGGCGGGGCCGTCCTCGGCGCCAGCCAGCGGGCTCTCTAGGCCACTGTCGTAAAGCGTCCTCAGCGAGGAGCGAGCCTTTGCCTCCATCTCCGTGAAGGCCACACGGTCCTCGGCAAGAACCTAGGCCTTGTCGTCCAGCTCGGCCTTCCTCGCCCCCAACTCTTGCTCCAGCACGCCTAGGCGGTCGCGGCGCTTCCTGAGCTTGACCTCCCACTCCTTGACGGCTGCCTCGCGAGCCTTCACGCCTTCTTCCTGCTCTTGGTGAAGGCGGACTTCTTTCGCGAGCTGGTCCCGCAGGCCTTGCAACTCGTCCTCCAGCGCCTTGCAGCGACCGCGGACGTCGACCACCTCTCCAGGGCTGCGTCACGAGCAGCCTTCACATCAAGGACGGCCTGTGAGGGAGTCCTGGATTAGGGGGTGTTCGGGTAGCCGGACTATACCTCCAGCCGGACTCCTGGACTATGAAGATACAAGATTGAAGACTTCGTCCCGTGTCCGGATGGGACTTTCCTTGGCGTGGAAGGCAAGCTTGGCGATGCGGATATTCAAGATCTCCTACCATTGTAACTGACTCCATGTAACCCTAACCCTATCCGGTGTCTATATAAACCGGAGGGTTGTAGCCCGTAGGCAATCAACTCCATATACAACAATCATACCATAGGCTAGCTTCTAGGGTTTAGCCTCCTTGATCTCGTGGTAGATCTACTCTTGTACTACCCATGTCATCAATATTAATCAAGCAGGACGTAGGGTTTTACCTCCATCAAGAGGGCCCGAACCTGGGTAAAACATCATGTTCCCTACCTCCTGTTACCATCCGGCCTAGACGCACAGTTTGGGACCCCCTACCCGAGATCCGCCGGTTTTGACACCGACATTGGTGCTTTCATTGAGAGCTCCTCTGTGTCATCGCCTTTAGGCCCGATGGCTCCTTTGATCATCAACAACGATGCGGTCCAGGGTGAGACTTTTCTCCCCGGACAGATATTCGTCTTCGGCGGCTTCGCTCTATGGGCCAATTCGCTCGGCCACCTGGAGCAGATCGAAAGCTACGCCCCTGGCCATCAAGTCAGGTTTGGAAGCTTAAACCACATGGTTGACATCCGCGGAGACTTGATCTTCGACGGGCTCGAGCCACGGCCAAGCGTGCCACACTATGTCGAGGGGCATGATCTAGCTCTGCCCCCGGACAGTGTCCTGGAGGCCGCACACGCATCGGTTCCGACCCCTAACTCGGAGCCTATTGCGCCAATCGAGGATGAGCGGTTGGACGTCACCTCGGGGGCTGCGATCCTGACAGCGATCGAGCCAAACGCTAGCCCCGCACTTTGCACGACCCGTGACTCCGAGGATCCGAACTCCTTCCCGGACTCTGAACCCCCCGCGCCCCTGCCAATCGAATCCAATTGGGTGCCGATAATGGAGTTCACCGCCGCAGACATCTTTCAACATTCGCCTTTTGGCGACATCCTGAATTCTCTTAAGTCTCTCTCTTTATTAGGAGAGCCCTGGCCGGACTACGGTCAGCGAGGGTGGAATATGGACGATGAGGAAATTCAAAACCCACCCACCACCCACTTTGTAGCCACTGTCGACGACCTAACCGGCAAGCTTGACTTCAGCTCCGAAGACATCGATGGCATGGACGACGATGTAGGAGACGAACAGGAACCAGCACCTGTAGGGCGCTGGTAGGCCACCTCGTCATATGACATATATATGGTGGATACTCCAAAAGAAGGAGATGGTGATGGAACAGTGGGGGATGACGCCCCCAAGAAACAGCCAAAGCGCCGGTGTCAGCGGCGCCGCTCTAAATCCTGCCAAAGCAAAAACGGTGATTCCGGCACGGGAGATAATACTACCCCGGATAGCGCTGAAGAACACCCAACTCAGCAAGATTCGGCACAGGAAGATGGAGAAGCCAGCCCTCCTGAGAGAGCGGCAGACCGAGAGGTCGAGGATGATAACTATACGCCTCCCTCTGAAGACAAGGCAAGCCTCGATGATGACGAATTCGTCATTCCATCAGACCCCGCCGAACAAGAGCGTTTTAAACGCAGGCTTTTAGCCACGGCAAGCAGCCTCAAGAAAAAGTAGCAACAACTTAGAGTTGCCCAGGATTTGCTAGCTCACAGATGGACTGAAGTCCTTGCGGCCGAAGAGTATGAACTCGAACGCCCCTCCAAGAGTTACCCAAAGCGCAGGCCGCTACCCCGATCAGAGGAGGAAGCACCTACATCACGAGCGCATGACATGGCAGACCGGCCACCTCACGGCCGCGACAGAGAGGCCTCTCGGCCCTCCACCCAAGCCATGCCCCGACGCCGCTCAACTAAGGCACGGGAAAATGCACCCGACCCACGAGACATACTGGAGGACAAGGCAAGACAAACAAGATCGATCTACTGATTGTGCAGGCGCCCTACGGCATGTGACAATGATCTTCACTCCGGATACAACAAATCCGGCCGGGCTGAACACAACAGACATAGCTCTTTCGAGCTACGTCGTGATATAGCTCAATACAGAGGCGCCGCACACCCGCTATGCTTCACGAATGAAGTAATGGATCATAAAATCCCAGAGGGTTTCAAACCCGTAAACATCGAATCATACGACGGCACAACAGATCCGGCGGTATGGATCGAGGATTATCTCCTTCACATCCACATGGCACGCGGCGATGATCTACACGCCATCAAATACCTCCCGCTCAAACTTAAAGGACCGGCCCGACATTGGCTTAACAGCTTTCCAGCAGACTCAATCGGTTCTTGGGAGGACTTGGAAGCCGCATTCCTTGACAACTTCCAGGGCACTTACGTGCGACCACCGGATGCCGATGACTTAAGCCACATAATTCAGCAGCCAGAGGAATCGGCCAGACAATTCTGAACACGGTTCCTAACAAAGAAAAAACCAGATAGTCGACTGTCTGGACGCAGAGGCCCTAGCAGCCTTCAAGCATAACATCCGCGATGAGTGGCTTGCCCGGCACCTGGGACAGGAAAAGCCGAAATCCATGGCAGCCCTCACGACACTCATGACCCGCTTTTGCGCGGGAGAAGACAGCTGGCTAGCTTGCAGTAACAACTTATCAAAGAACCCTGGTAATTCAGATACCAAGGACAAAAGTGGAAGGACACATCGGAATAAGAAAAAACGCCGCGTTAGCAGCGACAGCAATGAAGACACGGCAGTCAATGCCGGATTCAAAGGCTATAAATCCGGTCAACGGAAAAAGCCATTCAAAAAGAATACTCAGGGCCAGTCCAGTTTGGACCGAATACTCGATCGCTTGTGCCAGATACATGGCACCCCCGAAAGGCCAGCCAATAACACTAACAGGGATTGTTGGGTGTTCAAGCAGGCAGGCAAGTTAAGGGCCGAAAACAGAGACAAGGGGCTGCACAGCGATGACGAGGAGCCCAAGCCGCCGAACAACAATGGACAGAAGGGCTTTCCCCCACAAGTGCGGATGGTGAACATGATATACGCAACCCACATTCCCATGCGGGAGCGGAAGCGTGCGCTACGGGACGTATACGCGATGGAGCCAGTCGCCCCAAAGTTCAACCCATGGTCCTCCTGCCTGATCACTTTTGATCGAAGGGACCATCCCACTAGCATCCGTCATGGCGGCTTCGCCGCATTGGTTCTCGACCCAATCATCGACGGATTTCATCTCACAAGAGTCCTCATGGACGGCGGCAGTAGCCTGAACCTGCTTTATCAGCATATAGTGCGGAAAATGGGCATAGATCCCTCAAGGATTAATCCCACAAGAACGACCTTTAAAGGCATTATACCAGGTGTAGAAGCCAACTGTACAGGCTTAGTAACACTTGATGTGGACTTCGGATCCCCGGACAATTTCCGAAGCGAAGAGTTAATCTTCGATATAGTCCCGTTTCGCAGTGGCTATCATGCCCTGCTCGGACAAACCGCATTCGCAAAGTTCAGTGCGGTGCCGCACTACGCATATCTCAAGCTCAAGATGCCAGGCCCTCGAGGAGTAATTACGGTCAACGGAAATACCGAACGCTCCCTCCATACGGAGGAGCATACGGCGGCTCTCGCAGCAGAAGTACAAAGTAGCCTTCTCAGGCAATTCTCCAGTCTGGCCATTAAAAAGCCAGACACTGCCAAGCGCGCCCGGAGTAACCCACAGCAGGACTACCTGGCACACTCTGAGCAAGCGTAGCAATGCGGCCCCAACCCCAGCTTTCGTGACATAGCGAAACCAGTACCTCGCGTACATAACTATGCCCTTGAAATACCACGGGCACAGGGGAAGGGGCACAATAACGGCAATCCCGAAATACGGCTTAAAACGTACTAGGGGCTGCCGGATTCTTTTTTTTAATTTTTTCTTACTTTCAGGAATCCATACTTCGGACGACCTGTTCGGCAATTCAACTGCCGCACAAACGATGCAAGATCCAGGGAGGCAGACAAGCCATGCCGCATTATGGAACTCCCAGGTGGTCTCTGTTATGAGCGGTATACCTGTTTTAAATACAATTCCGCGGCCTGCCCCTGGTCAGGACATACTGAATAGTCCAATATCTTTTGCTTACCGCACTATTTGTATCATTCGGCTTTGATAAATAGCCTCTCTCTAAACAATGCTTAGCTTCTTGTCTATTTTTTGCATTATCTTATTTTCACATTTATGTTTATTAAATGACATGATCACACCCGTACACCATGGTACGGCAAACACGCCAGGGGCTTCAGTACCCCTCATAATGGTGTGAGAAGTCCGTACACTTTCACAAGTGCGGCACCCCGAACTTATAGCACTATATGCATCGGCTCCGAATCATGATTTGGGTCAATAGTTGGGTTTGCCTGGCTCCTATGTTTTGGTGCCTTACATTCCGCTCTATCGGCTAAGGTAGCACTAGGAGAACCACTGCAATTGTGCCCCGGTTCAGCTGGGTTAAGCACCTCAGTGGAGAAAGCTAAAACTGACTGTCATGATGTGGCGAGAGACCGGTCGCTGTTCGAGAGGTTTTTCGAGTCCCTAAAGGCTTATGCCGCTTCGAGCGAGGAGCTGGCTTTGTCCGGCCAAGGCGTGGATAGCGCCTCGAACTCGGTCTTCCGAACTAGGGGCTTCGCGGAAATTTAAAATTATAGAGTTCTATGGCTAAGTGAGAGTGTTCAAGCATTATAGTCTGATTTCCTGGTTCGTTGTGCTGAGCGCCTCCCTCGAAGGACCCAACTATGGGAAAAAGAGCGCTCAGGTTTATCCCGAACACCCCAGCACTAGTGGCACGGGGGCAGAAGCCGATGACTGGCTATCTCTCAATTTTTCATAAAAGAACGCACAGAAAGTAATATTTTAAATTCAATAAGCATTGCTTAGCGCATATGAACAAGTTTTCAGCGCATAGGATAACACAAGCGAGTTCATTCAAAAATTACATCCTTGGTACATTCATCCGCCACAAGGCGGGCACCAACAAGAACATCCTTGTAATAGTTCTCGGGCTTGCGATGCTCCTTCCCCGGCGGCGGCCCGTCCTTCACAAGCTTCTCACCGTCCAGCTTACCACGGTGCACCTTTGCACGGGCAAGGGCCCAACGGGCACCTTCGATGTAGACGGAGCGCTTGATGACCTCAAGCCTCGGACAGGCCTCCACCAGCTGCCGCACCAGCCCGAAATAGCTCCTAGGCAGGGCCTCTTCGGGCCACAGCCGAACTATGAAGCCCTTCATGGCCTGCTCGGCCGCCTTGTGGAGCTCGACCAACTATTTCAGCTGGTCACTCAAGGGCACAGGGTGTCCGGCCTCAGAATACTGAGACCAGAACACCTTCTCCGTCGAGCTGCCCTCTTCAGCTTGGTAGAATGCGGCGGCATCAGATACGCTGCAGGAAAGATCTGCGAATGCCCCTGGAGAGCTCCGGATTCGGGTAAGTAACAGGTAGTTCACTTTTATATTTCTGCTTTCCATATAGAATGCCTTACCCGCTGCTATCTTCCTCATCTCCTTCAACTCTTGGAGGGCCTTTTGGGCTTTGGCCTTGGCAGACTTGGCAGCCTCTAGGTCCGTTGCAAGCTCGAATTCTTGCGCCTTCGACTCCAGCTCCAAACTCTCATGTTTTTTCATGAGAGCCTGCAGCTCTTGTTGCACCTCGCTGACCTGAGCCCCAAGTCTGTCTCGCTCGGTGCGCTCCGCGGCCATTTTCTTTTTGGCCGCAGACAGCGCCTGCTTAAGGGTTGCCACCTCAGTCGTGGCCCCTACAATAAGCAGTACAATCCTGTTACTTTTTTTTTGCAATCAAGCCTTTTTATAGGCACTTTTTCTGTAAGGTATTTCTTACCTTCTTCTTCCTCGAGCTGCCGCTTGGCAAGGCCGAGCTCTTGCTCGGTCCGCTCGAGGTCCTGCTTCAGGACACCCACCTCCGCAGTCAGTGCGGCGGTAGATAGCAGCGAAGCCTGCATACGCATATTGACTCTTTTTTTAGACTCATGCGATATTTAATAGATCCTCTATTCGGCTTTTCTTTCCGAATGCCAAACAGAGCATCAGGGGCTACTATCTATGCGGTAATATTTTTACATAGTTTTACTTACCTCGAAGCCTGTTAGAAGGCTAGCGCAAGCTTCAGTCAGTCCGCTCTTGGCGGACTGAACCTTCTGGATCACCATACTCATAATAGTACGGTGCCCCTCGTCGATGGAGGCATCGTCAAGCACCTCCAGCAGATTGTCCGGCACCTCCGGTTGGACGGAGGCCGCCAGCTCAGAAGGCTTGCTCCTCTTGGAAGGAGTTCACCTACCGCGGCCCGGAACTATGGAAGATTCCGACGTGGTGTCCGGCACAAAGCCGGACTGAGAGCCTTGGGGAGCCCTATCTCCTTCACTCCTGGAGTCCGGGAGGTTGCCTTGCGGCTCCTCCGGGACCACCTCCTCCTGCCCCGGAGCTTGTCGCGACGCCACTTCGGCATCATCTGCAGTGCGGGGAGAGACAGCGGGCGGAACTGAGTTCACGTCCGATGAGTCCAGGGAGCCGCCCGACGATTCGTCGAATTCGGCCCGGGGTGGACTGCATAATTACATTCGACATTAGGGAAAGCTGTGCAACAAAGGAACATCATGAGTTACTCTGATATCCGAACTTACGATCTCGCCAGACGATTGGCCCTGTTTGGCCACTCCTCTTTGCCCTCTTCGGCGTTGGGGGCGTAGTCCGGTGGAGGGGTCTTCCTTTTCCTAGACCCCTCGGCCCCCCCCGTTGGGGCGGCCTTCCTCTTCTCTCCTCCCTCCGATGGGGGGGGGAGAGTTTTCTTCTTCCTCCTCCTCGTTTTCGCGGGAGGAGGGCGTCTCAGACTCGTCAGATGACGAGTCCTACACCACCACGTTGCGGGCACTCTTTTGAGTCCCCGTGGTCCTCTTCTTCTTGGCCTTCTTCTCCTGCACCACATAAGGCACCGGAACCAGCAGCTTCACTAGTAGAGCTGGGGCTGGGTCTTCGGGCAGCGGAGCCGGACAGTTAATCGGTCCGGATATTGCCTGCCAAGCCTGTCAAACGAAAGGGAGTGTAGATCCCGCATAGAGTCAAACTATGAAAAAAGCTTAACATCCTGTAAAAGGTGTAGATGGCTTACCTCGCTAGCGTGACGCTGCGAGATGTATCCGCGGTCCTCGGAAGCGGATGCGGGAGCCTCGACGCCCTTGAATAGCATCTTCCAGGCATCTTTGTACGTCGTGTCGAAGAGCCTGCTGAGGGTTTGATGCTGCGCCGGGTCAAACTCGCACAGATTAAAATCCCGTTGTTGGCCCGGGAGGATCCGGCGGACAAGCATAACCTGGATTATATTAACAAGCCGGACTGGCTTGTTCACCAGGGACGGGATGCATGTTTGCTATCCGGTCACCTCTTTTTCGTCACCCCACGACAGGGTCGTCTCTTTCCAGGACATAAGCCGCGTGGGGGGTCCGGATCGGAACTCAGGGGCTGCGGTCCATTCCGAATCACGCGGCTCGGTGATATAAAACCACCCGGATTGCCATCCCTTTAGGGTCTCCACGAAAGAGCCCTCGACTCTCCGTCAGTCGCCTCGGAGTCAGGCCCTTTTTCCCGCTCCCCTCCTTCCTCCTCTTCACAGGAGTTGTCGGAGGGCACGTCCACCGGTTCCTCGGGAGTCTCCATGGGCACGGGCCCGTCCCCGTTGAAGACGGGCATGGACTCCACTACCTGCTCCCAGTCGTCACGGAGGAACAAGGGCGTAGGAGCGCCCTCCAACCACGCCACATCGCCCCCGACCAGAGATTGGAGGACCGCAGCCAGATCCCCGTCGGCTAAGGCCGCGGGGCTCGAATGGGGCCTCCACATCGAAAGTGAGTACTGCCGAAGCGGAGCCAGCTGGTGCTCCAGAAATTCCCTCAGCAGCGACGCGCCGATCAGCTTCGCCGCCGCCATGTTGGCCGGCCTCAGATCCGTGTCCATCTTCTCCAACACCAGCTTCGCGTGGGGGTCCGTGAGCTCCGCTCGACCCCAATCGCTGGAGCTCGTGGGTTGCTCCGTGGGCAAGATCAGCCGAGGGTGGATGCGCCCAGCATCTGCCAAGACCCACTTGCTCCTGAAGCCCTCAATCCTTTTCCCGGGGTTCGAAATGGCAATGGCGCCACCGTACGCGATGAAGCTCGCGCACGCAGAAGCAGGACCGCGAGAGGTCTAGAGGTAGAAGTAGTGGCACAGCAAGGCCACTGAGGGCTGCACCCCTACGTGAGCCTCGCAGTAATAGGTGAAGATTGCCAGGAGAAGGACGGAGTTGGGGTGGAGATGCAGATCCTATAGCTTATAATGGCGGAGGACAGAGAAGAAGAACTCGGAGAAGGGAGGCACCAGGCCATCAGCAATGGCACTTACGAAGAATGGATAGAAGGTTCTCCCTTGACCCTTAGGGGTGGCGGAGCCGGCCTTGAACACCTTCGCCCCGTCGATGCCCCGCGCCGCCACCATCCGGCGCAACCGGGCGAGGCTCGCCTCCGACACGTTCGGCGAGTTCAGGGCAGACGAGTACCAAGCTATGGCCGGGGACTGACGAGGCGCCATGGCTTCCTAGGTCACGCGGTCGGAGTAGATCTGGAAATTTTGGAGGAAGGAAGGAGAGGCGCAACAACGGGGATCTGAGCAGCAACCGGAGAAAGCCAAAAAGCAAAGCCTAGGCGGATGCCGCTCCTTTATCAACTTGCGCGGTTGCTAAGGCGCTCACGTCCAATCAATCGCCACGCGGCGCCCAAGGCCGCAGGCTGTTAGGGCCCACGGTGCTTCGCTCTTGCCTTTCCGCCTCCCTGCATGGCCAAGTCCGGGCGCGCCTTGGGCCCGGGGGCTACTATCGGCGTTTTGGGAACGGGGGTCCCCAGACTTGCCTGCCTGCGGCCTGCGGCGTCCGGGCCCAAGGCGCGCCCGGACTTGGCCTTGCAGGGAGGCGAAAGGGTAAGCGCGAAGCACCGCGGGCCCTAACAGCCTGCGGCCTTGGGCGCCGCGTGGCGGTTGATTGGACGGGGGCGTCTCCACTTCCCCATGGCGCCTCGGCGACTGCACGGATTGGACAAGTCCCTGCATGCAAAGCAGGTCATGATTACGTGCGATAGCGGGGGCCGACGGTTGGCCCTCGCCGGCTATAAGTACGGATCGGCGCGCGCCCTTCTAGTTCATCCCCCTTTGCTTCTCCTTCTTCTTCATGGCCCCATCGAGGAGGTTCTCGGCTGCAGAGAAGGGGAAGGATCGCCGGGTAGAGCCTGCCCCTGCCCCACCCAAGCACGACCGAGGACACCCTCGCAAACATGCTATGGCCACCTCGGTAGCTCCCCACGGCCGCGGAGACGATTTCCAGCATGGTGACGGGCGGACTGCTACGGCCGGGGGGCGCGCTTCGGTCGCGCGTCCCCCTAGGCCGCGCTTTCGCGCTGCACAGGTGCTGCTGGAGTTTGTTGTGTGGTTGGCGGAGCCGACTAGCACCCGGCTTCCACTTCCTCGCTTCCTCCTCGGTGAGCTCCCGGCCGGGGCCCCGGGCGGCCTCTGGCTCCAGGCTGACGGCTGCTGCAGCCGGGCCTCATGGGCTTCACTGGAGGTCTCCGCAGCCGAGAGCCTGGCCTTGGCCCGCGGTTGGCAGACGTTTGCCCGCGCGCATGGCCTGAGCCGTCGGTGCACCCTACATTTCAAGTTTGACGGCGATGCCACCCTCTACGTGAGGGTGTTTGGGGAAGATGGTCGCCGTGCAGGGTGCTGCCCTGAGGACGACGACCGCGGCCGGGAACCCAGCTCCGGCGATGATGGAGAGGACAGCGCTCGCATGACTGGCGGCGCTCAGGGTTTTCCAAGATTCTGCGGTTCTTCTTCAGGCGGCGACTCTTCTAGCGGTGGCCGCGGTCAGCCTCCACGCCGTCGTATTTGCTTGGGAGGTGGTAGCGTGTCTGCCCGCCGTCGCGCCTCGGTGAAGCGCGAGAGGGAGTCGGCCTGAGCCCCGGAGGCAGCTCGAGTCTTCCCCGCAGGCCGGTGTGAGGCGAGGTTCGCCTGATTTGTTCTTTCTTTTCCTTTTTCCTGCGTAAAAAGACAATAGTGTGGAGCCCCGCGGGGGCATGTTTGGGTTATTGCTGTTAATCATCCTTTTGCTTCCGTTATCGTGCCTTCCGGCTACGTGCCCGTGCGTGGATAGTTCCCGGCCCCAGCCGTGGGGGGCGACCGACCCAGGCCCTGTGTTCGTGTCGCGGTGCCCGTGGGGCACGGACTGGAGGGGTGCTCCTGTAATGGACCCAAGTCGCGAAACCTTTGAACGACTAGGACAGGAACACTCGCGAGGGCGCTCGGCTGCCCCCCCTCGCGAGGCCTTGCATAAGAGAAATTGAGGAAGGAGAGTGAAATGTCGAAGAACCACAAGCCAAAGACGACAACAGCTTCAATAAAACTTCGAATGAGAATGAACAAGCCAACTGTGGAAAGCAAATGAAAAAGCCGCGTCCGGCACCTAATCTAGTCTTCGACGTCTTCTCACCAGCACGGAGCTAAGTGCTGCCACTGGGTGTGGGAGGGAGCCCCAGGGCCTGAGGCCGGCGCTCCTGAGACTCTGGGGCATGTACAGCCCCAACTCATTATTACGTGAGAGTGTCACGGGCGGCGAGCTTCACAGGCGTTGGCCTTCTTCACAAACTTCGGGCCTTTTCCAAAACGCGACGGCTTCATAGGCATTCGCCTTCTTCACAGGCTCTAGGCCTTTTCCAAAACGCGACCGCTTCACACGCATTCGCCTTCTTCACAGGCTCTGGGCCTTTTCCAAAACGCGACAACTTCACAGGCATTCGCCTTCTTCAGAGGCTCTGGGCCTTTTCCAAAACGCGACAGCTTCACAGGCATTCGCCTTCTTCAGAGGCTCTGGGCCTTTTCCAAAACGCCAAATGTGCAGGTGCCGCGCGCGATCGCCTGCATCCTGGGCAGGGCTCAAGCCCCAGCCTCTCAATGCATCTTCAAGCAGTTCGCCCATGAAGTGAATGCCGTCCTCCCCAAGCTCGAAGCCACGCGCCCTCTCAGGTGGTCGGCGTGCGCCATCACGCTCAGCTCAGCAGATCAGCTCAAGTGTGCGGCTACATCCGGTGTTCTTCCGATGCTTTGTTCCCCAATCATCAGCAACGTGGTGGTCACCAAGACCCTCATCGACGGCGGGGCAGGGCTCAACGTCCTATCCTTGGAAACATTCAACAATCTCCAAGTGCCCTACAGCCAGCTTCAGCCAACCAAGCCTTTCTCCGGAATCACCAACAGCTCCACGGTCCCTATTGGGCAGGTCTGCCTCCCTGTCACCTTCGGGGCACGCGACAGCTACCGCACCGAGCTCATCGACTTCGACATCGCTCACATTCGCCTGCCGTACAACACCATCCTTGGGTACCTAGCGCTGGCCAAGTTCATGGCCGTAACTCACCACGGCTACAACGTCCTCAAGATGCCAGGAAGTGGCGGAGTCATCACGGTGCCCTGTGAAGAGAAGGACGCGGTGTGTTCCCTATAGCGAGCCTTTCAGGCCGCGTCATTGGAAGACCCGGATCGCGGAAGCAGGAGGCTTCCCGAGACCGCCCCTAAGAAGAAGAAGACATCGTCCGGCCCAGCCCCTCAGGATGCAGGCCCCTCTAGGCCCGCGCCTGCCCAGGGGGAACCTCCTTCCATCGCATAGGAAAGCGCGCCCGGCGCCCTCCTCAGGCAGGGCTCGGGGGCTCTCCCCTGGAGGGCCACCGACCTGGCTATGGTCACGAGGGAGGCGCTTGGGCACCACATGGAGGCGTGTTTCGAAGCACGTTTCCCTCAAGAAGGAGTAAGGCAAGGAGAGCCAGACCCTCAGGAGTTCGTCAGCAGGGCCATTTAGGAGCTGCAGGAGTCAAGAGTCATGAAAGGCGGCCGCCGCCTACCAGCAGTGGCTCCCCATCCAGGTGAGGATGGTGGGCTGCGCGTCTGCATCGACGTACCAGGGCTCAACCGAGTCGCCTCTCTGGAGCACCGTTGGCCCTCGCGAGTGGGGCGCTGCGAAGATCCACCCCACAGCTACGTTCACATGCCTTACGGCTTGCCGAACGCGGCTGCCACGTACCAGCGCCCCATGAGGGACATCGTGGAGGCTCAAGAGGCCAGGCGTTCCGCAGCCCTGGCAGAGATGGAGATGGTCCGCGAGGAGCCACCAGCGCCTCCGGAGCCTCCCGAGGCCCCTAGGCCTGGGGGCTCGTGAGGATCGGCTTCCGCAGCCCACCGAGTCTGCTACACCAACACTCCTTCATCCTCAACATCATCAGGTGACATCTTTCAAGTTTCATTTCCAGCTGGGAGCGCCCCCCAGGGCTGCATTATTCCCAGGCCGCGTGGGTCCGTCCCTGCGGCATGTATCCCTTTTATTTCATGTTGTTAGCTTACCTTGTTGGGGGCGCCCCTCGACTGCATCATCCCCAAGTCGCTCGGGCCAGACCCAGCGGTATGTATCCCTTTCGCGTTTATTTCCGGCTATGCGTTCGACCCACCATGCTTGATTATTTGATGCCGGTCCACGGCACCTCTTCTTCTCCATGCCGACCACTTGCATGTTAAAGGGGGGGGGTACCTGAGCATCGCGACTCAGGGCTCTTACTGGCTCTCCAGCCCTCACCCTCTGGCCTTGTCCACGGCATCGCGACCTGGCATACCAGCGACGGCTGAGACCATCTCGAGGGCCGGGACCCGAGGACGTAGAGTGCCGGCATCTAACCAAATTTGCAGGGACACATCACAAGATAAGGCCCAGTGCTAGGCGCAACCCGCCTAGAGGTAGGGCCCCATGAGTCCCGCGCTGGCTCACGGGTGCCCAGATACACCTCGCCAGGCCCTACCGTGCCAGCCACGTGTCAGGGCGGGGCAGTACACGCCCCGGGGGCTCCTCCCGGATGGGGGTCCCCTCCCACGTACCAGTGGAAGCACCATGCTCCGCGCTGGCTGATGACACTGCCGAGGAGCGGCTATGCCCGTACACATACGGAAGCGCTATGCTCCACGCTGGTGATAAACAACTGAGGGTGGCCCCCGGGCCGCATCAACCTCAGGGAGCCCAGAGCTTAGTGTCTAGCCTCATCGTAACGCCTCCCCTCGGGAGTGCCACGCGAGGGGGCTGGGCACGGGGGCTGCGCCTGGGTCACGCCCAAACGCACGCCGTCCAGCCAGCCCCCCTGGGCCTGGTTCGTCGCGCGTCTCTACCCGAGCGGAGCCAAGGTACGAAGGCCGTTTGAGCGTCAAGGGGGACTCCTGAGCATCGCGACTCAGGAGCCTAACTGGTCAGGTAGCACCTCACTCCTTAGTTCCAAAAAGCTAACGGCGGTTGAGGTATGCGCGCGGCCGGGCTCTGCAGACGTAGAACGGTAGATCCACCCACATCACACCTCCCTACTTGCTGTTCGTGCGCCAAGGGGGACTCCTGAGCATCGCGACTCAGGAGCCTAACTTGTCACGTAGCCCCTCACTCCTTGGTCCCGTCCTGGTTTCCGGTCGGGGCTAACGGCGGCTGAGGTATGTGTGGGGCCGGGCTCTGCCGGCGTAGAACATAAGCAAGTAGGAAGGAAAAGCGTAAATTTCAAGGAATTCAAAAACAAATATTATATTCCACACTGTTATCTCAATGCCAAATGCAAGTTTATACGCCTCCCCGAGGCATGATACATGTGCAGGAATTAAAGGTAGGACATGAGCCACAACGGAGTCACTTGTCGGCGGTGGAGCAGCGCGGAGTGGGTTTGCCTCATGGAACAGTGGGGTCGGCAGCCCTTGCTTCGGCTTGGTGCTGAAGGCCCGGAACTTCCCCAGCAGAGCCTCCGCGCGGCCCTTCACGGCCTCGGCAGCGGCCTCGGCACGCTCGCCGCTTACTGGCTCCAGCAGGCTGTCGAGGTCGACGCCAGGATTGCGAAGGTAGATGTGGGTGAGGACCCATGTCAGCGCTGCAGAAGACAGGACATGCGCCTCGGCCTCGGCCGTGGGGCCAAGGCCAAGGGCAACATCTTCAAGAGCGCGAACCAGGAAGAGAAGCAGCTTGGCGTGGCCGTCCTTGGCGCCAGCCAGCGGGCTCTCCAGGCCGCTGTCGTAAAGCGTCCTTAGCGAGGAGCGAGCCTTCGCCTCCATCTCCGTGAAGGCCACGCGGTCCTTGGCAAGAACCTGGGCCTTGTCGTCCAGCTCGGCCTTCCTCGCCCCCAACTCCTGCTCCAGCACACCTAGGCGGTCGCGACGCTTCCTGAGCTTGACCTCCCTCTCCTTGACGGCCGCCTCGCGAGCCTTCATGCCTTCTTCTTGCTCTTGGCGAAGGCGGACTTCTTTCGCGAGCTGGTCCCGCAGGCCTTGTAGCTCGTCCTCCAGCGCCTTGCAGCGACCACGGACATCGACCGCCTCCCCCAGGGCTGCGTCACGAGCAGCCTTCGCCTCCAGGACGGCCTGCTTCTCCTCATCGCAAGCCGTTGAGGCCTAGACTAGCGCCGCCTGAATCGAAGCGTCGCAGCGAATCTATTCTGAAGCCTGCTCCAAGCGCCCGGGCACCAAGTGAGGATCGGCGCCAAGAAGATCCTGCCGCAGCCGGTCCAGCTCAGCAGCAGCACTATCCAGAACGACAAGAGGAGTCGGAGAGACAGCAGTTGGTGGAGTAGAAGGAGAAGGCGGCAGCGCGGCCACAGCATCCTAAGGCGGAGCCTACTGCACCCCAACGGCTGTAGTGGCGGCAGCAGGCAAAGGCACCTCGGGAGTCACTTGGGCCATGGGGGCTGAGCTCGCCCGAGCCGGCTCAGCCGGGCCTCGCGAGGACGACCGGACAGGAGAAGCCCGCGCGCCGCGGTCACCTTCCTTCACGGGCAGAGGCGCTGCCACGGATGGAACCTCAGGAGTTCCCTTCGGGTTTTTTGCTGCGGGCGCCAGCCTATCCAAGAGATGTGGACGTCAAGCCTGAGAAGCAAAACCAAAAATAAAGACAAGAATCAAGCGCTTACGGGTCATCGCCAATGAGCTCAAGCGGCCTCCGGCCAAATTTGAAGCCTGAAAGCCGTCTGGAAGGGTCAACCTCGGGAAGCTTGGAAGCGGAAGGCGCGTCTGCGGCCCGCCTCAGGACCGGGCCAGGCCCGCGGGAGATCAGCCCGGTCCTGTCCTTCTTCGGGATCGGGGGCAAGCTCCCGCCGTCCTGCTCGTCATCATCCTCGTCGTCATCGCTCAGAGAGAGGCGGAGAACGCGGGACCTGCGCCGGGGGAGGGGAGCCCTCGACTCTCCGTCAGTCGCCTCGAAGTCAGTCCCTTTTTCCCGCTCCCCTCCTTCCTCCTCTTCACTGGAGTCATCGGAGGGCACGTCCACCGGTTCCTCGGGAGTCTCCATGACACGGGCCCGTCCCCGTTGAAGACGGGCATGGACTCCACTACCTGCTCCCAGTCATCACGGAGGAACACGGGCGTAGGAGCGCCCTCCAACCTCGCCACATCGCCCCCGACCAGAGATTGGAGGACCGCAGCCAGATCCCCATTGCCAAGGCCGCGGGGCTCGGATGGGGCCTCCACATCGGAAGTGAGTACTGTCGAAGCGGAGCCAGCTGGTGCTCCAGAAATTCCCTCAGCAGCGACGCGCCGGTCAGCTTCGCCGCCGCCATGTTGGCCGACCTTGGATCCGCGTCCATCTTCTCCAACACCAGCTTCGCGCGGGGTCCGCGAGCTCCGCTCGACCCCAATCGCTGGAGCTCGTGGGTTGCTCCGTGGGCAAGATCAGCCGAGGGTGGATGCGCCCAGCATCTGCCAAGACCCACTTGCTCCTGAAGCCCTCAATCCTTTTCCCGGGGTTCGAAATGGCAATGTCGCCACCGTACGCGATGAAGCTCGCGCACGCAGAAGCAGGACCACGAGAGGTCCGGAGGTAGAAGTAGTGGCGCAGCAAGGCCACTGAGGGCTGCACCCCTATGTGAGCCTCGCAGTAATAGGCGAAGATTGCCAGGAGAAGGACGCAGTTGGGGTGGAGATGCAGAGTCTGTAGCTTATAATGGCGGATGACAGAGAAGAAGAACTCGGAGAAGGGAGGCACCAGGCCAGCAGCAATGGCACTTATGAAGAATGGATAGAAGGTGCTCCCTTGACCCTCAGGGGTGGCGGAGCCGGCCTTGAACACCTTCGCCCCGTCGATGCCCCACGGTGCCGCCATCCGGCACAACCAGGCGAGGCTCGCATCCGACACGTTCGGCGAGTCCAGGGCAGACGAGTACCAAGCTACGGCCGGGGACTGACAAGGCGCCATGCCATCCTAGGTCACGCGGTCAGAGTAGATCTAGAAATTTTGGAGGAAGGAAGGAGAGGCGCGAGAAAGGGGATCTGAGCAGCAACCGGAGAAAGCCAAAAAGCAAAGCCTAGGCGGATGCCGCTCCTTTATCAACTCGCGCGGTTGCTAAGGCGCTCACGTCCAATCAACCGCCACTCGGCGCCCAAGGCCGCAGGCTGTTAGGGCCCATGGCGCTTCGCTCTTTCCCTTCCGCCTCCCTGCACGGCCAAGTCCGGGCGCGCCTTGGGCCCGGGGGCTACTGTCGGCGTTCTGGGAACGGGGGTCCCCAGACTTGCCTGCCTGCGGCCTGCGGCGTGGCTCAAAGGGGGGCCTAGCACGGCCCATCTTCATCAACACAGACCCAAGACCCTCGCGAGGGGCCAAGCCTCGCGGGGGGGACGACACGGAGCTTCCTCAGGCACGGCCTCACCAGGCTGGGTCGCGAGGAGACGAAGAGATCAAGGTAGGGTACCTCACGAGGTGCCCGTGACGCAAGCCATGACGACCGCGGGTGCCAGGCGGGCGCCAGCCCGCGCAGTGTCCTCCTTTCCCCTTTGGTGCAAAGGGAGCAAGCGCAGTCGCGGAGTACCGAGGCATCAGGCAAAGGTTGCCATTTCGGTGCAACGAGACCAAGACCAGGAGGACTGCACGACGGAGGTCATCGTGGAGCCCAAGACGGCGTCACCACCAGAGCTTTGTGCAGGCGAGGACCAACTTTAGTCAGGATAAGTGTACCAAATGTTCCCCTTCAAATTAGCCCGCCATTGTTGGCGCCCTTCCCGCTCAATATTTGGGAAGAGGACCAGGCCTCTATAAATACGACTAACCACCCCCAGGGTAGGGCAATGGAAGGAGAGTATCGAGGATAGAGAAGACCGAGGATCAGATCGAAATCAGAGGATCAGATCGAAATCAGAGAGAGAGAAGGGTGACTGAACTCCTCCTAGCAGTTCGTCTCCCCTAGCAAAGAACAGACCCTCGTGAGGCTGTTCTTCCTTGTATTGTTCATCATCATTAGCTCAAGAGGCAATCCACCACACCACACACTGGAGTAGGGTATTATACCACAACGGTGGCCCGAACTAGTATAAACCCTGTGTCTCTTGTGTTGTTCTTTCCATAGCTTAGATCTTAGTGAGGCGGAGGGGTGCAGGTAGGTAGAAGGCGAAATTTCCGCGCGCACCCCAGTGTTCGAACCTCAAGGGTCTGCCGGAACCCGAAATCTGACATTTGGCGCGCCAGGTAGGGGTGCACCAGAGTTTTCCCTTCCGCCACCGCCACGACCTGCCTCGTGATTAGTAGCGCGTCGCCCGCTCCGGCCGCCGGCGCCAGCACGAGGGCTAGGGGGCTCTGAGCCCTGGCCACGACCCTGCAACGGTTATGGTGGCTGGACAAGTTCAAGCCAACGACGCCGCCGCGCTACGGCGGCGCGACTGATCTGCTGGCCTTCTTGCTGGCGTACGAGGAGGCCAACCTCGGAGCTGGAGGTGACGGTAGGGTCATGGCCAACTGGCTCCCCATGGCCCTCACCGGTGCTCCGTGCGCATGGCTGCTCCACCTGCCGGCAGCCTCCATGGCCTCTTGGGAAGAGCCCTGCGGCCTCTTTCCCTGCCCATCATGCTACACCAACGCCCCCGGTCGTTGCGGCCCTCCTGGGCAGCTCACAGGCGCCGCCTACAAGTCACCACATCAAGCCGTTCATCCGTCGGGTCAGCGCCGCTTCCACACGGCAGGGGGCTCTCCCGAGCCGGGCGGCGCCCAAGGCCGGCCTGACCTTCAGCTCGGAGGACCACCCCTCCAACTCGGCTTGCTTGGGTGGGCTCCCCATGCTGTGCACCCCCACCATCTGCCAGGTGGCCATCACCAGAACTCTCATCGATAGCGGTGCGGGCCTCAGCATGCTCTCGGTCGAGGCCTTCAACCTCCTCTGCATACCCCTGGAATGGCTGCAACCCAGCCGGCCCTACTCAGGCATTGGGGGCGGATCATCCAGCTCCTTGGGACAGACCCGGCTCCCAGTAACCTTCGGTACCTACAACAACTTCCGCATGGAGTTGGTCGACTTCGACATCGCCCCCATCGGCTTCCCCTACAACGCCATCCTCGGCTACCCAGCGCTGGCCCAGTTCATGGCCGCGACGCACCCGGCGTACAACCTCATGAAGATGCCCGGGAGCAGCGGTGTCCTCACCGTGCACGGGGACACCAGAGACGCGCTGCGGGTGCTCAAGCTCGCCTTCAAGACGGCGGCGTCGGCACAGCCCGCCGACTCGGAGACCCCCGAGCCCAAGGGGGCTACACCCGCCAAGAAGAAACAGTTGTTCACCCAAGACAAGGCAGAAACCAAGCAGATACCCGTCGATGAGGACGGGTCCACTGACACCACTTTCACCATAGGCGCCAACCTCGAACCCGAGCAGGAGGAGGCCCTGGTCGGGTTCCTGCACGTGAACAAGAAGGTATTCGCTTGGGAGCCTGACTAGTTGGCGGGGATCCCTAGGAGTGTAATCGAGCATCACCTCAACGTGTGCCCCAACGTGCGCCCTGTGAAGCAGAAGGCAAGGCAGCAGTCCACAGAAAAGCAAGCCTTTATCGTCCAAGAGACCCACAAATTAGAAGCCGCTGGGGTCATTCGCGAGGTCCGATACCCGGATTGGTTGGCCAACCCTGTCATTGTGCCAAAGAAGGGAGGGAAGGAGCGCATGTGTGTCGACTTCACCAACCTCAACAAGGGATGCCCGCAAGATCCGTTCCCGCTCCCCCACATCAACTAGATCGTCGATTCCACCGCGGAATGCGCCCTGCTATGCTTCTTGGATGCCTTCTCTGGGTATCACCAGATCAAGATGGCAGTAGAAGACGTCGAAAAGACAGCCTTCCTAACCCCGTGTGTGGTGTACTGCTACACATGCATGCCATTTGGGTTGTGTAACGCAGGGGCGACTTTCAGCGGCTGATGCACATCCCCCTGGGCCCGCAGCTCGGGAAGAATGTTGAGGCCTACGTCGATGACATTGTGGTAAAGTCTCGGGAGGCCAGGACCCTGATACAAGACCTGGAGGAAACCTTCGCGGGCCTCAACACAGTGAACCTATGGCTCAACCCAAAGAAGTGTGTGTTCGGAGTCCCCTCGGGCAAGCTCTTGGGTTTCCTCGTGTCCCACCGAGGCATCGATGCTAACCCGGAAAAGGTCAAGGCGGTTGAGGACATGAGCCCGCCAAAGACCCTCAGAGAAATGCAGAAGCTCACTGGGCATGTGACCGCGCTAGGGCGCTTCATCTTCAAGTTGGGGGAGCGAGCGCTGCCTTTCTTTCAGCTAATGAAGAAAAAGGGGCCCTTTGAGTGGACTGAAGAGGCCGACAAGGCGTTCCAGGATCTCAACAGATACCTGACCAGCCCACCGGTCATGGTGGCTCCGCGCCCTCAAGAGCCCCTGGTGCTTTACCTCGCCGCCACACCCTACTCCGCCAGCGCAGCCTGGTGGCGGTTAGAGAGGAGCGTCGCATCAAAACCACACCAGCAGCCTGGGAGAAGGCAAAACAGGAACAAGGAAGGACCACAGAAACCGCCACCGCGGCTGAGGAGGATCAGCCACCGCAGAGGAGTGCCACGGAGGCGGGAGATGGCCCTCTCCCAGATGGCCAGCCTCAGGAGGCCTCATCGCCTCAGGAGGCGCCATGGTCTCCGAAGGGAGCCACCAGCACTGACACACCCAACCTCGTTGAGCACCCAGTGTACTTCGTCAGCACGGTGTTGCGGGACACGAGGGCACGGTACCCCATGCCTTAGAAGCTCCTCCTCGCGCTACTGGTGGCCTCGTGCAAGCTGCGGCAGTATTTTCAGGGTCACCCCATCAAGGTCATCTCGTCATACCCCCTGGAGAGAGTGCTCAGGAGTCCTAACTCAGCTGGAAGGGTCGCTGAGTGGAACATAGAACTGCAAGCGTTTCAGATCAAATTCAGCACGACCAGAGTCATCAAGGGAGCAGCATTGGCGGATTTTGTGGCAGAATGGACGGAGGCACCAGGCCTCAAGGCCGACGAGGATCGTTCCCTCTCCCCGGGAAGCGATGCGCCAGAAGGCTGGGTCATGTACTTCGATGGGGCATTCTCCAGGCATGGCGCTGGGGCTAGGGCGGTGCTTATATCGCCCACTCAGGACAAGCTCTACTACGCTGTGCAGCTCTATTTCCAGCAAGGTGAAAAGGTCTCCAACAACATAGCGGAGTATGAAGGTTTAATAGCGGGCTTGAAGGCCGCAGCTGCCCTGGGGGTGAAACGCCTCACCATCAAGGGCGATTCGCAGCTCCTTGTCAATTTCTACAACAAGGTGTACGAGCCGAAAGATGAGCACATGGAAGCCTACCTTGCGGAGGTCCACAAAATGGAGAAGCAGTTCTGGGGGTTGGAGTTGCAGCATGTGCCCCGTGGCACCAATCAGGAGGCCAACAACATCGCCAAACGGGCGTCCAGGCGGTTACCTCAGGAGCCTGGCATTTTCGAGGAGCGGCACTTCAAGCCCTCAGCCCTGCCGTCATTGTCAAACACGGCTCAGCCTCTGGAGGAGCTCCCCCAGCCACCTGCCTCTAGAGCCCCGGCCTGTGGCCCGGCCTCAGGAGCACGCCTGCTCCTGACGATGGAACCTCAGGAGGGGTGCTGGATCACGGAGCTTTAGAGTTACTTAACACAAGGGACCCTGCCGGAGAAGGAGGAGGAAGCGGAGCGTGTGGCACGGCAGGCCACGGCATACTGCATCAAGGATGGAGAGCTCTACCGGAAGCGACCAAACGGTGTATCCCTGTGCTGCATCTCCAGGGAGAAAGGAAAGGAACTGCTGGAAGACATACACGGCGGAGACTATGGACATCATTCATCATCACGGACCCTCGTCGGCAAGGCGTTCCGCGGTGGGTTTTATTGGCCCACTGCGCTCAATGACGCCGTCGCACTAGTGAAAGCTTGTGAGGCCTTCCAGTTCCATGCCAAGCAGATCCATCAGCCGGCAGGAGGCCTGCAGACTATACCCCTTTCATGGCCATTCACAGTCTGGGGGCTAGACATCCTCGGCCCGTTTCCTCGGGCGCCAGGGGGCTACCGCTACCTCTACGTTGCCGTGGACAAGTTCACCAAGTGGGCTGAAGTAGAGGTCGTCCGCACCATCCCCACGGATTCCGCGGTCAAGTTCATCAGGGGCATCGTGAGCCGGTTCGGGGTGCCGAACCGCATCATCACGGACAACGGTTCGCAGTTCACCAGTAACCTTTTCAAAACATACTGTGCTAACCTTGGAACGCAGATATGCTACGCTTCGGTGGCGCACCCCCGAAGCAACGGCCAAACCGAGCGAGCCAACACAGAGGTCATGAGGGGCCTCAAGACCAGGATGTTCAAGAAGAAGCTGGAGGCCTGCGGCAGAGGTTGGTACGACGAGCTTCAGCCCGTGTTGTGGTCCATCTACACAACCGCGACCAAGCCGACTGGAGAGACCCCGTTCTTCCTGGTCTATGGAGCCGAAGCGGTCCTCCCTCACGAGGTCAGACGTCGCTCCGCGCGGGTCCTGGCGTTCGACGAGGCGCAGCAGGACGCCATGCGAGGGATGGACCTCGTGCTGGGGGAGGAACGTCGCCGAGAAGCCGCGCTGCGAGCGGCGAGGTACCAACAAGCACTGCGACGATATCACTGCCGCAACATCCGCCCCGGAACTCTCGAGGTAGGAGACCTCGTGCTCAGGTGGGTTCTCTCCAGGGAGGGATTGCACAAGCTCTCTCCCATGTGGGAGGGCCCGTTCAAGGTTGTTCATGTTCCCAGGCCCGGCTCCGCGCGCTTGGAGACTCAGGACGGGGTGCCGGTCCAGAACGCATGGAACATCCAGCACCTCCGAAGGTTCTACCCCTAAAAAGGCCCAGAGCCTATGAAGAAGGTGAATGCCTATGAAGATGTCGCGTTTTGGAAAAGGCCCAGAGCCTGTGAAGAAGGCGAATGCCTGTGAAGCCGTCGCGTTTTGGAAAAGGCCCAGAGCCTGTGAAGAAGGTGAATGCCTGTGAAGCCGTCGCGTTTTGGAAAAGGCCCGGAGCCTGTGAAGAAGGCCAACGCCTGTGAAGCTCGCCTCCCGTGACACTCTCATGTAATAATGAGTTGGGGCTGTACACGCCCCAGAGTCTCAGGAGCGTTGGCCTCAGGCCCTGGGCTCCCTCCCATGCCTAGTGGCAGCACTTAGCTCCGCGCTGGTGAGAAGACGTCGAAGACTAGATTAGGTGCCGGATGGGGCTTTTTCATTTGCTTTCCGCAGTTGGCTTGTTCATTCTCATTCGAAGTTTTATTGAAGCTGTTGCCATCTTTGGCTTGTGGTTCTTCGACTTTTCACTCTCCTGCCTCAATTTCTCTTATGCAAGGCCTCGCGAAGGGGGGCAGCCGAGTGCCCTCGCGAGTGTTCCTGTCCTAGTCGTTCAAAGGTTTCGCGACCTGGGTCCATTACAGGAGCACCCCTCCAGTCCGTGCCCCACGGCACCGTGACACGAACACAGGGCCTGGATCGGTCGCCCCCACGGCTGGGGCCGGGAACTATCCACGCGCGGGCACGTAGCCGGAAGGCACGATAACGGAAGCAAAACAATGATTAACAGCAGTAACCCAAACACGCCCCCGCGGGGCTCCACACTACTGTCTTTTTACGCTGGAAAAAGGAAAAGAAAGAACAAATCAGGCGCAGCTCGTCTCACACCGGCCTACAGGGAAGACTCGAGATGCCTCCGGGGCTCAGGCCGACTCCCTCTCGCGCTTCATCGAGGCGCGACGGCGGGCAGACACGCTACCTGTTGGGGAACGTAGTAATTTCAAAAAATTTCCTACGCACACGCAAGATCATGGTGATGATATAGCAACGAGGGGAGAGTGTTGTCTACGTACCCTCGTGGACCAAAGCGGAAGCGTTGACGCAACGTAGAGGAAGTAGTCGTACGTCCTCCGGTTCAACCGATCCAAGTACCGTTACTCCGGCACCTCCGAGTTCTTGACACGCGTACAGCTCGATGACGCACCCTCGATCTCCGATCCAGCAGAGGCGCCGAGGGGGAGTTCCGTCAGCACGACGGCGTGGTGACGATCTTGATGTTCTCCTGTTGCAGGGCTTCGCCTAAGCACCGCTACAATATGACCGAGGTGTAATATCGTGGAGGGGGCACCGCACACGGCTAAGGAACGATCAATGATCAACTTGTGTGTTCTAGGGTGCCCCCCTACCCCCGTATATAAAGGAGGGAGGGAGGAGGTGGCCGGCCCTAGGGGGGGCGCGCCATGAGGAGGGGGAAACCTACTCCAAGTAGGTTTCCCTCTCTTTTCCTTATCTTATTTGGAGGGGGAAGGAAAGAGTACTAGTATTAGGAAGTAGTACTAGTAGTAGTAATAGGAAGAGGGGGAAGGAGAAAGGAAAGGGGGGGCCGGCCCCCCTCCCCAATTCGGATTGGGCTTGGGGGGGCGCGCCCCCTTCCCTTGCTCCTTCTCTCTTCCTCCTACATGGGCCCAATAAGGCCCATATACCTCCCGGGGGGTTCCGGTAACCTTCCGAGGCTCCAAACTTCTCCGGAACCTTTCCAGTGTCCAAATATATCCGTCCAATATATCAATCTTTATGTCTCGACCATTTCGAGACTCCTCGTCATGTCCGTAATCATATCCGGGACTCCGAACAACCTTCGGTACATCAAAATACATAAACTCATAATATAACTGTCATCGAAACCTTAAGCGTGCGGACCCTACGGTTCGAGAATGATGTAGACATGACTGAGACACATCTCTGGTCAATAACCAATAGCGGGACCTGGATGCCCATATTGGTTCCTACATATTCTACGAAGATCTTTATCGGTCAAACCACATAACGACATACGTTGTTCCCTTTGTCATCGGTATGTTACTTGTCCGAGATTCGATCGTCGGTATCCAATACCTAGTTCAATCTCGTTATCGACAAGTCTCTTTACTCGTTCTGTAATACTTCATCTTATAACTAACTCATTAGTTACATGCTTGCAAGGTTTAGGTGATGAGCATTGCCGAGAGGGCCCAGAGATACCTCTCCGACAATCGGAGTGACCAAACCTAATCTCGAATTATGCTAACTCAACATGTACCTTCGGAGACACCTGTAGTACTCCTTTATAATCACCCAGTTACGTTGTGACGTTTGGTAGTACCCAAAGTGTTCCTCCAGTAAACGGGAGTTACACAATTCTCATAGTTACAGGAACATGTATAAGTCATGAAGGAAGCAATAGCAGAATACTAAACGATCAAGTGCTAAGCTAACGGGATGGGTCATGTCAATCACCTCATTCTCCTAATGATGTGATCCCATTAATCAAATGACAACACATGTCAATGGTTAGGAAACATAACCATCTTTGATTAATGAGCTAGTCAAGTAGAGGCATACTAGTGACTATATGTTTGTCTATGTATTCACACATGTATCATGTTTCCGGTTAATACAATTCTAGCATGAATAATAAACATTTATCATGATATGAGGAAATAAATAATAAATTTATTATTGCCTCTAGGGCATATTTCCTTCAGTCTCCCACTTGCACTAGAGTCAATAATCTAGATTACATAGTAATGATTCTAACACCCATGGAGTCTTGGTGCTGATCATGTTTTGCTCGTGAGAGAGGCTTAGTCAACGGGTCTGCAACATTCAGATCCGTATGTATCTTGCAAATCTCTATGTCTCCCACTTGGACTTGGTCCCGAATGGAATTGAAGCGTCTCTTGATGTGCTTGGTCCTCTTGTGAAATCTGGATTCCTTTGCCAAGGCAATTGCACCAGTATTGTCACAGAAGATCTTCATTGGTCCCGATGCACTAGGTATGACACCTAGATCGGAAATGAACTCCTTCATCCAGACTCCTTCATTTGCTGCTTCAGAAGCAACTATATACTCCGCTTCACATGTAGATCCTGCCACGACGCTTTGTTTAGAACTGCACCAACTTACAGCTCCACCGTTTAATAAAAACACGTATCCGGTCTGCGATTTAGAATCGTCCGGATCAGTGTCAAAGCTTGCATCGACGTAACCATTTACGACTAGCTCTTTGTCAACTCCATATACGAGAAACATATCCTTAGTCCTTTTCAGGTATTTCAGGATGTTCTTGATCGCTGTCCAGTGATCCACTCCTGGATTACTTTGGTACCTACCTGCCAAGCTTATTGCTAAGCATACGCCAGGTCTGGTACACAGCATTGCATACATGATAGAGCCTATGGCTGAAGCATAGGGAACATCTTTCATTTTCTCTCTATCTTCTGCTGTGGTCGGGCATTGAGTTTGACTCAACTTCACACCTTGTAGCACAGGCAAGAATCCTTTCTTTGCCTGATCCATTTTGAACTTTTTCAAAATTTTGTCAAGGTATATACTTTGTGAAAGTCCTATTAAGCGTCTTGATCTATCTCTATAGATCTTGATGCCCAATATGTAAGCAGCTTCACCGAGGTCTTTCATAGAAAAACTTTTATTCAAGTATCCCTTTATGCTATCCAGAAATTCTATATCATTTCCAATTAATAATATGTCATCAACATATAAAACTTGAAATGCTACAGAGCTCCCACTCACTTTCTTGTAAATACAGGCTTCTCCAAAAGTCTGTATAAAGCCATATGCTTTGATCACACTATCAAAACGTTTATTCCAACTCCGAGATGCTTGCACCAGTCCATAAATGGAACGTTGGAGCTTGCACACTTTGTCAGCACCTTTTGGATCAACAAAACCTTCAGGTTGCATCATATACAACTCTTCTTCTAGAAATCCATTCAAGAATGCAGTCTTGACATCCATTTGCCAAATTTCATAATCATGAAATGCAGCAATAGCCAACATGATTCGGACAGACATAAGCATCGCTACGGGTGAGAAAGTCTCATCGTAGTCAACCCCTTGAACTTGTCGAAAACCTTTTGCAACAAGTCGAGCTTTGTAGACAATAACATTACCATCAGCGTCAGTCTTCTTCTTAAAGATCCATTTATTCTCAATGGCTTGCCGATCATCGAGCAAGTCAACCAAAGTCCATACTTTGTTTTCATACATGGATCCTATCTTAGATTTCATGGCCTCTAGCCATTTTGCGTAATCTGGGCTCATCATCGCTTCCTCATAGTTCGTAGGTTCATCATGGTCTAGTAACATGACTTCCAGAATAGGATTTCCGTACCACTCTGGTGCGGATCTTACTCTGGTAGACCTACGAGGTTCAGTAGAAACCTGATCTGAAGTTTCATGATCAATATCATTAGCTTCCTCACTAATTGGTGTAGTTGTCACAGGAACCGGTTCTTGTGATGAACTACTTTCCAATAAGGGAGTAGATACAATTATCTCATCAAGTTCTACTTTCCTCCCACTCACTTCTTTCGAGAGAAACTCTTTCTCTAGAAAGGATCCGATTTTAGCAACGAAAATCTTGCCTTCAGATCTGTGATAGAAGGTGTACCCAATTGTCTCCTTTGGGTATCCTATGAAGACACATTTCTCTGATTTGGGTTCGAGCTTATCTGGTTGAAGTTTCTTCACATAAGCATCGCAGCCCCAAACTTTGAGAAACGACAACTTTGGTTTCTTGCCAAACCACAGTTCATAAGGCGTCGTCTCAACGGATTTTGATGGTGCCCTATTTAACGTGAATGCGGCCGTCTCTAAAGCATAACCCCAAAATGATAGCGGTAAATCGGTAGGAGACATCATAGATCGCACCATATCAAGTAAAGTACGATTACGACGTTCGGACACACCATTTCGCTGTGGTGTTCCAGGTGGCATGAGTTGCAAAACTATTCCACATTGTTTCAAATGTAAACCAAACTCGTAACTCAAATATTCTCCTCCATGATCAGATCGTAGAAACTTTATTTTCTTGTTACGATGATTTTCTACTTCACTCTGAAATTCTTTGAACTTTTCAAATGTTTCAGACTTGTGCTTCATCAAGTAGATATACCCATATCTGCTCAAATCATCTGTGAAGGTGAGGAAATAACGATATCCGCCACGAGTCTCAACATTCATCGGACCACATACATCTGTATGTATGATTTCCAACAAATCTGTTGCTCTCTCCATAGATCCGGAGAATGGTGTTTTGGTCATCTTGCCCATGAGGCACGGTTCACAAGTACCAAGTGATTCATAATCAAGTGATTCCAGAAGTCCATCAGTATGGAGTTTCTTCATGCGTTTTACACCGATATGACCTAAACGGCAGTGCCACAAATATGTTGCACTATCATTATCAACTCTGCATCTTTTGGCTTCAACATTATGAATATGTGTATCACTACTATCGAGATTTAATAAAAATAGACCACTCTTCAAGGGTGCATGACCATATAAGATATTACTCATATAAATAGAACAACCATTATTCTCTGATTTAAATGAATAACCGTCTCGCATCAAACAAGATCCAGATATAATGTTCATGCTCAACGCAGGCACCAAATAACAATTATTAAGGTCTAAAACTAATCCCGATGGTAGATGTAGAGGTAGCGTGCCGACCGCGATCACATCGACTTTGGAACCATTTCCCACGCGCATCGTCACCTCGTCCTTAGCTAATCTTCGCTTAATCCGTAGTCCCTGTTTCGAGTTGCAAATGTTAGCAACAGAACCAGTATCAAATACCCAGGTGCTACTGCGAGCATTAGTAAGGTACACATCAATAACATGTATATCACATATAACTTTGTTCACTTTGCCATCCTTCTTATCCGCCAAATACTTGGGGCAGTTCCGCTTCCAGTGTCCAGTCTGCTTGCAGTAGAAGCACTCAGTTTCAGGCTTAGGTCCAGACTTGGGTTTCTTCACTTGAGCAGCAACTTGTTTGCCGTTCCTTTTGAAGTTCCCCTTCTTCTTCCCTTTGCCCCTTTTCTTGAAACCAGTGGTCTTGTTGACCATCAACACTTGATGCTCCTTTTTGATTTCTACCTCCGCGGCTTTCAGCATCGCGAAGAGCTCGGGAATAGTCTTGTTCACCCCTTGCATATTATAGTTCATCACAAAGCTCTTGTAGCTTGGTGGCAGTGATTGGAGAATTCTGTCAATGACGCTATCATCCGGAAGATTAACTCCCAGTTGAATCAAGTGATTATTATACCCAGACATTTTGAGTATATGCTCACTGACAGAACTGTTCTCCTCCATCTTGCAGCTGTAGAACTTATTGGAGACTTCATATCTCTCAATCCGGGCATTTGCTTGAAATATTAACTTCAACTCCTGGAACATCTCATATGCCCCATGACGTTCAAAACGTCGTTGAAGACCCGGTTCTAAGCCGTAAAGCATGGCACACTGAACTATAGAGTAGTCATCAGCTTTGCTCTGCCAGACGTTCTTAACGTCGTCAGTTGCATCAGCAGCAGGCCTGGCACCCAGCGGTGCTTCCAGGACGTAACTCTTCTGTGCAGCAATGAGGATAATCCTCAGGTTACGGACCCAGTCCATGTAATTGCTACCATCATCTTTCAACTTTGCTTTCTCAAGGAACGCATTAAAATTCAACGGAACAATAGCACGAGCCATCTATCTACAAACAAACATAGACAAGCAAAATACTATCAGGTACTAAGTTCATGATAAATTTAAGTTCAATTAATCATATTACTAAAGAACTCCCACTTAGACAGACATCTCTCTAGTCATCTAAGTGATTACGTGATCCAAATCAACTAAACCATGTCCGATCATCACGTGAGATGGAGTAGTTTCAATGGTGAACATCTCTATGTTGCTCATATCTACTATATGATTCACGCTCGACCTTTCGGTCCCCGTGTTCCGAGGCCATATCTGTATATGCTAGGCTCGTCAAGTATAACCTGAGTATTCCGCGTGTGCAACTGTTTTGCACCCGTTGTATTTGAACGTAGAGCCTATCACACCCGATCATCACGTGGTGTCTCAGCACGAAGAACTTTCGCAACGGTGCATACTCAGGGAGAACACTTCTTGATAATTAGTGAGAGATCATCTTAAAATGCTACCGTCAATCAAAGCAAGATAAGATGCATAAAGGATAAACATCACATGCAATCAATATAAGTGATATGATATGGCCATCATCATCTTGTGCTTGTGATCTCCATCTTCGAAGCACCGTCGTGATCACTATCGTCACCGGCGTGACACCTTGATCTCCATCGTAGCATCGTTGTCGTTACGCCATCTATTGCTTCTACGACTATCGCTACCGCTTAGTGATAAAGTAAAGCAATTACAGGGCGTTTGCATTTCATACAATAAAGCGACAACCATATGGCTCCTGCCAGTTGCCGATAACTTCGGTTACAAAACATGATCATCTCATACAATAAAATATAGCATCATGTCTTGGCCATATCACATCACAACATGCCCTGCAAAAACAAGTTAGACGTCCTCTACTTTGTTGTTGCAAATTTTACGTGGCTGCTACGGGCTTAAGCAAGAACCAATCTCACCTACGCATCAAAACCACAACGATAGTTTGTCAAATAGACTCCGTTTTAACCTTCACAAGGACCGGGCGTAGCCACACTCGGTTCAACTAAAGTGAGAGAGACAGACACCCGCCAGCCACCCTTAAGCACGAGTGCTCGTAACGGTGAAACCAGTCTCGCGTAAGCGTACGCGTAATGTCGGTCCGGGCCGCTTCATCTCACAATACCGCTGAACCAAAGTATGACATGCTGGTAGGAAGTATGACTTATATCGTCCACAACTTACTTGTGTTCTACTCGTGCATATAACATCAACACATAAAACCTAGGCTCGGATGCCACTGTTGGGGAACGTAGTAATTTCAAAAAAATTCCTACGCACACGCAAGATCATGGTGATGATATAGCAACGAGGGGAGAGTGTTGTCTACGTACCCTCGTAGACCGAAGCGGAAGCGTTGATGCAACGTAGAGGAAGTAGTCGTACGTCCTCCGGTTCAACCGATCCAAGTACCGTTACTCCGGCACCTCCGAGTTCTTGACACGCGTACAACTCGATGACGCACCCTCGATCTCCGATCCAGGAGAGGCGCCGAGGGGGAGTTCCGTCAGCACGATGGCGTGGTGACGATCTTGATGTTCTCCTGTTGCAGGGCTTCGCCTAAGCACCGCTACAATATGACCGAGGTGTAATATCGTGGAGGGGGGCACCGCACACGGCTAAGGAACGATCAATGATCAACTTGTGTGTTCTAGGGTGCCCCCCTACCCCCGTATATAAAGGAGGGAGGGAGGAGGTGGCCGACCCTAGGGGGGGCGCGCCATGAGGAGGGGGAAACCTACTCCAAGTAGGTTTCCCTCTCTTTTCCTTATCTTATTTGGAGGGGGAAGGAAAGAGTACTAGTATTAGGAAGTAGTACTAGTAGTAGTAATAGGAAGAGGGGGAAGGAGAAAGGAAAGGGGGGGCCGGCCCCCCTCCCCAATTCGGATTGGGCTTGGGGGGCGTGCCCCCTTCCCTTGCTCCTTCTCTCTTCCTCCTACATGGGCCCAATAAGGCCCATATACCTCCCGGGGGGTTCCGGTAACCTTCCGAGGCTCCAAACTTCTCCGGAACCTTTCCGGTGTCCAAATATATCCGTCCAATATATCAATCTTTATGTCTCGACCATTTCGAGACTCCTCGTCATGTCCATAATCATATCCGGGACTCCGAACAACCTTCGGTACATCAAAATACATAAACTCATAATATAACTGTCATCGAAACCTTAAGCGTGCGGACCCTACGATTCGAGAATGATGTAGACATGACTGAGACACATCTCTGGTCAATAACCAATAGCGGGACCTGGATGCCCATATTGGTTCCTACATATTCTACGAAGATCTTTATCGGTCAAACCGCATAACAACATACATTGTTCCCTTTGTCATCGGTATGTTACTTGTCCGAGATTCGATCGTCGGTATCCAATACCTAGTTCAATCTCGTTATCGACAAGTCTCTTTACTCGTTTTGTAATACTTCATCTTATAACTAACTCATTAGTTACATGCTTGCAAGGCTTAGGTGATGAGCATTGCCGAGAGGGCCCAGAGATACCTCTCCGACAATCGGAGTGACAAAACCTAATCTCGAATTATGCTAACTCAACATGTACCTTCGGAGACACCTGTAGTACTCCTTTATAATCACCCAGTTACGTTCTGACGTTTGGTAGTACCCAAAGTGTTCCTCCGGTAAACGGGAGTTACACAATTCTCATAGTTACAGGAACATGTATAAGTCATGAAGGAAGCAATAGCAGAATACTAAACGATCAAGTGCTAAGCTAACGGGATGAGTCATGTCAATCACCTCATTCTCCTAATGATGTGATCCCATTAATCAAATGACAACACATGTCAATGGTTAGGAAACATAACCATCTTTGATTAATGAGCTAGTCAAGTAGAGGCATACTAGTGACTATATGTTTGTCTATGTATTCACACATGTATCATGTTTTCGGTTAATACAATTCTAGCATGAATAATAAACATTTATCATGATATGAGGAAATAAATAATAACTTTATTATTGCCTCTAGGGCATATTTCCTTCACTACCACCTCCCAAGCAGATACGATGGCGTGGAGGCTGACCGCGGCCACCGCTAGAAGAGTCGCCGCCTGAAGAAGAACCGGAGAAGCTTGGGGAACCCTGAGCGCCGCCAGTCACGCGAGCGCTGTCCTCTCCATCATCGCCGGAGCTGGGTTCCCGATCGCGGTCGTCGTCCTCAGGGCAGCACCCTGCACGACGACCATCTTCCCCAAACACCATCACGTAGAGGGTGGCATCGCCGTCAAACTTGAAGTGCAGGGTGCACCGACGGCTCAGGCCACGCGCGCAGGCAAACGTCTGCCAACCGCGGGCCAAAGCCAGGCTCCCGACTGCGGAGACCTCCAGTGAAGCCCATGAGGCCCGGCTGCAGCAGCCGTCAGCCTGGAGCCAGAGGCCGCCCGGGGAGCCGGCTGGAAGCTCGCCGAGGAGGAAGCGAGGAAGTGGAATCCGGGTGCTAGTCGGCTCCGTCGACCACACAACAAACTCCGGCAGCACCTCTGCAGCGCGAAAGCGCGGCCTAGGGGGACGCGCGACCGAAGCACGCCCCCGGCCGCAGCAGTCCTCCCGTCACCATGCCGGAAATCGTCTCCGCGGCCGCGGGGAGCTACCGTGGTGGCCACAGGATGTTTGCGAGGGCGCCCTCGGCCGCGCTTGGGCGGGGGAGGGGCAGGCTCTACCCGGCGAGCCTTCCCCTTCTCTGCGACCGAGAACCTCCTCGACGGGGCCATGAAGAAGGAGAAGCAAAGGGGGATGAACTAGAAGGGCGTGCGCCAATCCATACTTATAGCCGGCAAGGGCCAATCGTCGGCCCCAATATCGCAGGTAATCATAACCCGCTTTGCATGCAGGGACTTGTCCATTCCGTGTAGTTCCCGAGGCGCCATGGGGAAGTGGAGACACCCCCGTCCAATCAACCGCCACGCGGCGCCCAAGGCCGCAGGCTGTTAGGGCCTGCGGCGCTTCGCGCTTACCCTTTCGCCTCCCTGCACGGCCAAGTCCGGGCGCGCCTTGGGCCCGGGGGCTACTGTCGGCGTTCTGGGAACCGCCTTGATCTCTCCGCCTCCTCGCGAGCCAGCCTGATGAGGCCGTGCCTGAGGAAGCTCCGCATCGTCCACCCCACGAGGCTTGGCCCCTCGCGAGGGTCTTGAGTCTGTGTTGATGAAGATGGGCCGTGCTGAGCCCCCCTTTGAGCCATGCCGCAGGCCGCAGGCAGGCAAGTCTAGGGACCCCCGTTCCCAGAACGCCGACAGTAGCCCCCGGGCCCAAGGCGCGCCCAGACTTGGCCGTGCAGGGAGGCGAAAGGGTAAGCGCGTGTTGACACATGAACACGTCACGTGTACCCTTGACGCCGGGGGTGATGCACCGCAGCTCACGTCGAAGGAGACCCGACCGACAGCGCGATACGCAAGACAGTCGACGGGCGCTTTTGCAGACCCGAAAACCCCACACCCCCGGGAGGGACCCCGTCAGGGAGTGCGGCGGCTATGGGCTGCCCTAGGTCGATTCGCTCGCCCCTAGAGCCTCGGGATTCGCAGCTCTCAAACACGAAGAACAGCGAAGAACGAGATAGAAAAACGGTGGAGAGATAAAACGTAGATGAAAAAGTAGTATATTGATTTTTTCGATTGTGTGTTCTTCAATCGGCCGTCACCCCCAACATATATAAGAGGCGGCTGGACTTCCCGTACAAGCAAAGGATTTATCTAGGCTTTCCTTACAAGAAAATTACATCAATTCACGTCCTAGAATCCTAGTTCTGGTCCCACTCGGATTCAGCCCGAATCTGGTCCAATCTTCTGTCTTGCTCCTTGCGTGGGCTGTGGAATTTTCATATGACTTCCGATGGAGACGGTTCAAATATAAAGTATGTGTGCTTCGACGAGGCCAACAATCCGTATGTTGATCACTTTTCCAAATAAGGCCATCTTGAATACTCCACGGGGTCATCTCTAATTTCGAGTCGGACTCGTTCATGTAGCTGACTGGACCATCCGACTCTTGCAGCATCTCTGTAGGTCGTATACTATGTCAGATGATGATGACTCCAAAAGTAAAGTTGACCATTTCGACGTTACGAACAACTCCTATGTTGAACACTTCTTCATCCGAATCCACCTAGATAAGTATTTGAGCCCATCTTCAACATCTGGTCGGATTGGCCTCGACAGTTTCTACTGTTCACGGCAGCAAGCTTTCCCGGCAAGGTTACTGTTCACGACAGCAAGCTTTCCCCGGCAGGTTACTATTCACGGCGGCAAGCTCTCCCCTGACAAGGTTACTGTTCACGGCGGCAAGCTTTCCCCGGCAAAGTTACTGTTCACGGCGGCAAGCTTTCCCCGGCAAGGTTACTGTTCACGGCGGCAAGCTTTCCCCGGCAAGGTTACTCTTCAC
>NC_057797.1:417945259-417954317 GCF_018294505.1 Triticum aestivum | reverse complement strand
GGCAAGCTTTCCCCAGCTGGTTACTGTTCACGGCGGCAAGCTCTCCCCCGGCAAGGTTACTGTTCACGGCGGCAAGCTTTCCCCGGCAAGGTTACTGTTCACGGCAGCAAGCTTTCCCCGGCAAGGTTACTGTTCACGGCGGCAAGCTTTCCCCGGCAAGGTTTTTGAGGCAGTAAACGACCTCGGATGAAAATGTGTCCAAAAGCAAAGTTGACCGTTTTGACGAGACAAAAAACTTTCGTGTTGAACGTTTTCCGATCCGAGGCCATCGTCTAGGCCAAAACACTCACGCATTACATCAGACACTTGCCAAGACATGTCTGGTCTTCCACGTCATATTTCGCCTCTTGACAGGGCTGCATCCAAATAGCTCTAACTTTTGCATACGAACTCGGATTGAGATGATTTTTATATCAAAATCGACTGATTCGACGAGACGAAGACAATTCATGTAGAGCATTCCTTCATCCGAGATTGTCCTGGAGGCGTACTTGACCAAAAAGCACTCAAAACACCTAAACATGACAATCTAAGTGTAGTTTTGGTCTTTGATATGATGCCGAATGATTATGGTCCAAACATCAAAGTTGTTCCACTCGGCAATGTGAAATTTCTCATTTAGAATATTTTGTCATTTGAGGCCATCTCCATTGCATTCTGCATTGTGCCAAAATCAGGTGTCAACACAGGCCCCCCTGTATTCGGCAAAGCTTGCATGCCGAAAAATAATTTGCACCATGTTTGTTCTAAGGACGATGTCAACACTCCATCGGGCATCTATTCTTCTCAGGGCGATAATTATGTATCGGCCATGTTTGTGATAAGGGCGATAATCGTATATCGGAAATTGCCTACTTAGGCTTCCTGCCACACACTCGGGTGGTACTTCTTCAAATATTTGCCATTGAGAGCTCGAGGTAACAATGCCCCCTGTATTGATTCCACCAAATATGAATTTCCGGGAACAACTCTTGTAATCCTAAAAGGACCTTCCCAACTTGGAGACCACTTCCCGAATTTTCTATCTCTTGAACCAATCGGTAGAATCACTTTCCAGACGAGGTCACCAACTTGAAAATTCTTCAACTTGACTTTCTTATTGTAAGCCCTTGCCACCCTCAACTTATCTCTCTCTATGGCATTCAAAGCAGCCAAACGTTTATCAGCAACCTCATCAATGTTGTCCATCATCAAGTTATAGAAGTCTATTGCCGATAAATCATTTTGTTTGGCTATTCTCAAAGCATTCAAATTTACTTCCACTGGTAAAATAGCCTCCTGACCATATACTAGCTCATATGGAGTCACTTTCGTAGCACCATGCCTTGAGATTCTATATGCCCATAATGCCTCAGACAACAAGTCATGCCATCTCCTTGGATTATCCTCAATCTTCTTCTTGATGAGCTTGATTAAAATTTTATTGCTAGACTCAGCTTGTCCATTAGCTTGGGCATAATATGGGGAGGAATTGAGCAACTTTATGTTATAAGATTCGGCAAACTCTCTGACTTGGTGTGACATAAAATATGAACCTTGATCTGTAGTTAACGTTTGAGGAATACCGAATCTATGAATAATGTGTTCGGTTATGTCCGTATGCGTCATGTTCTTGAGAGGTACTGCTTCAGACCACTTAGTGAAATAATCAGTTGCCACCAATACGAACCGATGCCCCTTCGAAGAAGATGGATGTATTTGCCCAATAAAGTCTAAACCCCATCCTCTGAAAGGCCACGGCTTGATAATAGGATGCAACATAGCAGCGGGAGCTAATTGAATATCACCAAATTTTTGACAAGCTTCGCACCCTTTATAATATCTGAAGTAATCACTAATCATGGTCGGCCAATAAAACCCAGCACATCGTAATAACCATTTCATCTTGGGAGCCGACTGGTGAGTACCACAAATGCCTTCATGTACCTCTCCCATAGCAACTCTTGCTTGGTCCTCATCCAAGCACTTTAAAAGAACATCATCAACAGTTCGGCGATAAAGATCATCATCCCTCATAGTATATTTAAAAGCCATACGCCGAACAGCCTTGTCCACCCTTTCACTCGGATTACGCAAGTAAGCAACAATGGGCTTCCTCCAGTCGGAATTGTCACCTGCACTAGATTTTTTGTTAATGACTGAATCAGTGGGTTCTGGTTCGGCCTCTTCTATACTGGTAAGACAAGACATTTGATTTTTAGAAATATGAAACATGCCATGATCAACATGGTATCCAGATGCTTGTTGTGCCAATTCATTTGCTTTCCAGTTGTCATGTCTAGATATATGTGCAATGCTAAAACAATCCAAAGTAGAGATTATATCTAGACATTTATCAAGATAAACATTAAGTGATTCGTCCAAACACTGAAAGACTTTGGATATTTGCTGTACCACTAGTAACGAATCACCATAAGCCTCAATATGTGTAACACCTATAGCAAGTAACATCTCTAGGCCGAATAACAATGCTTCATATTCGGCTTGATTGTTTGTGCAAAAATATTCTAAGCGGCACGAGGCTTCAAAAACAGCACCATGAGGAGATATATAAACAATACCAACACCTTGGCCATTGCTACAAACTGACCCATCAAAGTATAATATCCATGGTACTAATGAAATAAGGTTCATATCAACATCATGCTTGTCATTAGTCCGATGTTCAACAATGAAATTAGCAACAATTTGGCCTTCCATGGACTTTAGAGATTCATAAGCCAAATCATATTCAATTAAAGCATAAGCCCACTTGCCAATTCTACCACTAAGAATTGGCCTATGCAACATGTATTTAATGACATCGGTTTGACAAGCTACTACACAAGCACTCGGCACTAAATAATGTCTCAGTTTTGTGCAAGCATAATATAAGCATAGACATAATTTCTCAATAAATGTATACCTTGTCTCTGCGTCCAATAAGCGGCGGCTCAAATAAGTGATGGCATGCTCTTTTCCTTCGGTCTCTTGAGTTAGAACAGCACCAATAACTTCTTCCTCTGCTGCAATGTAAAGTCTGAAGGGTTCCCTATGCTTGGGTGCTCTCATCACCGGAGGAGTGCACAAATAATTCTTGATTATATCAAATGCTTCTTGCTGTTTTGCCCCCCAAGTGAAATCAGCATCATCCTTTAACCGAAGGATAGGAGTAAATGCATCAACTTTCCCTGACAGATTAGCTATGAACCTTCTCAAATAGTTGACCTTGCCAAGGAACTTTTGCATATCTCTCTTGCATGTTGGAGCCTCCACTTTCTGTATAGCCTCTATCTTTTTGGGATCAATCTCTATGCCATCTTCATGAATAATGAAACCCAAAAACTTACCAGCTGACACGCCAAAAGCACACTTCAAAGGATTCATCTTCAGTCCATACTTTTTCATTCTTTCAAAAGCTAAACGCAAATCGGCCAAGTGAGATTCAAAAGCATCCGATTTGACAACAATATCATCAATATAAACTTCAAGTATGATACCGAGTAAATCATGGAAAATCAAATTCATAGCCCTTTGATATGTGGCTCCAGCATTTTTTAATCCGAATGTCATCACTGTCCACTCGAATAAACCAACGAAACCAGGGCATCGAAAAGCAGTCTTGTACATGTCCTCTTCGGCCATAAAAATTTGATTGTATCCGGCATTACCATCTAGAAAGCTAATAACCTTATGCCCAGAAGCATCATTAATAAGCTTATCGACTATTGGCATAGGATACTCATCTTTGGGTGTAGCCCTATTCAAATCTCTGAAATCAATGCACACCCTCAACTTGCCGGATCCTTTCTTCTCCACTGGGACAATGTTAGAAATCCACTCGGCGTACCTGCAAGGTCGAATGAAATTAGCTTCAAGCAGTCGACCGATCTCTTCCTTGATCCGATCATATGTTTCCGGATTAAATTTTCTGGCCGACTGTTTATAAGGTCTAAAACCGGCCTTTATAGGCAACCGATGCTCCACTAGCTCTCTGCTTAACCCTGGCATCTCATGATATTCCCATGCAAAGCAACAAACATATTCTTTCAATAGCTCGATTAACTTAGCTTTACAATCGGCTTTCAAATTTTTGTTTATAAATGTCGGTCGAGTGACTGAACCATCTCCAATATCTACCTCTTCTAATGGATCGGCCGACGTAAAACCTTGTCCAAGTTTATCCATGTCATCCAACTCCTCTATAGACTCATACATATCGTTCTTGCTGGACCGATATTTCACAAGACGTTTTTGTAACCACTCAGAGCTAGAATCCATTTAAACATATCATACCTTGGAGCCGATTGCATTCAGTCGGCTTTAAAGAGACGGGCACAAAACCATTCTTGGTTGCGCTGAGAAAATCAAACTCTGATAAGTCACGTCCCGTCAAGCAAGTAGCATTGGGATGTTGCCAATCCACCGACGCATCGGCCAAAGCAACACAGGCCGAGTTATCCGCATGAATGACTTCCACTTCATCATCAACCCACTGAATCAAAAACTGGTGCATAGTGGATGGCATGCACTGGTTTGCATGAACCCAATCACGGCCTAGTATGACGTTGTAGTTACCTTGCACCTCGGCGACAAAGAATGCAGTAGCCAAAGTTTTGCTTCCGACTGTAAGCTCCACATACATCACACCTTTGGCTTCATTTTTCTCTTTGCCTTCAAACCCGTTAAGCACCATATTGGTCTTGATCAATTCTTCATCAGGCAAACCCAATTTCTTGAAGACCGAATAGGGCATAAGATTTACCACAGCACCACCATCAACAAGCATCCGAGTGAGCGGCGTCCCATTGATATGACCTCTGAGATATAATGCTTTCAGATGCGTTACTGGTTCTTTTGGCTTCTCGAATATCGTGTTTTTAGGGCCAAAATCCAGCTGAGCCACCTCCCCTTCCTCATCTACAGCACGAAACTCAGCAGGCAAGTAATACACCATATTGATATCCATACCTTCATGAACCGGTGTAGACTCATAGTCCAAGATATCAGCCTCCTCCTCAAGTGCATCCACCGATTCAGAAATTTGTCCGAGTGAAGATGAAGCAATAGGTAACATAGACGATGCAATGATTGCGTCGTCCTTTTTGGGTAGTGTAGGTGCTGCTGTGATAGGCGTAGAGGCCACTGTATCTCGTATTTGTTTGGGCCTCCACACTTGTTTTGTAGGTACCATAGGCCGAGTGTCATTGAACAACTTATCCCTTTGCTTCTCCGCCTCTTGTTCTGCCATCTCTTGGCTCCTTAACCTCTGTAGTTTCCTCTTCTGTGTCTTTGTTAGCCCTGGAGGACACCACTTTGGCTGAGTGTATTTAGGATCTCTCGTTTTTACTCAGCTGGCGCTTGCTTCATGGTCATTAGCCGAGTGCTTTGGCGCAATAGAAAGTATCGGCTCAGCCGGTTTGCTATGCACAATTGGCTGCTGTATGGCAAATGTTTTGGTGCCCAAGATAAGTGAGTCGGCATCCGTTTTCTCCTTGCTTTTTCCCGACTCAACTGCTGCAACACTTGATGACTTAACACGCCATTCTTTTCGACTTTCCAGATGCATGAAATTTCCACTCGGGCGCAGCTTTTTACTCTGATGGAATCCACTCGGATGGATGTCACTCGGATGGAATTCACTCGGATGGAATCCAGTCGGATGGAATCTACTTGGCCACATTTTTTCACTCGGATAGCTTCCACCTGGGTGCATCCTTACACTCGGATAATTTCCACTCGGTCGCATATTTTGACCAGCCGACTGATAGTCACCGATGTTGAGTCGGCCATTATATGAGTAATCAAGTCGATCCCACACAGATTGCTTCTGCTCTTCTGAAAACTGCGCCTTTGGTCCACTCGGTTTTGTATACCGATTGAACATATCAGCTGATGGTGACCTTGGTCGTTTCAGATGAATCGGTCGATTGAAACTAGAACCGGCCGACTGGTTAGCATACTTGGACAGCAACATATCAAAAGTTGGCTTGATCCGCTTGCGCTGCACTTTAGCTTCATTATTCTTCCACTTGCCAACTTCTGGACTCTTGGGCTTGACAAATTTAACACGAGTATTTTCTTGCACTTGCGGTTGCCCCCCGAGTGTAGGATTCTTGATGGTGATTTTTATCACTTCCTTGCCATCGGGTTGCTTATCAAGCACAACCTGTCTCCCCAAGACCTTGTTGTCCTCCTTGTCTTTCCTGGGCTCACCGACAATGACATTAGCTTTATTAGCAGATTCAGCTGCCTCCGGCCGAATGAGTAGCTTCTTCCCCTCCAAATCCATGGTATTCATTGGAAAAGGCTGTTTATCAACTTGCATTTCAGAAAAGTTCAATCGTCCGTCATTAATGGCCGATTGTATCTGTCGTCGAAAAACATTGCAATCGTTAGTAGCATGAGAAAAAGAATTATGATACTTGCAATAAGCGCGCTGTTTCAGCTCTTCAAACGGCGGTAAAGTGTGAGAAATCCTAATAATTTTAGCTTGCAGCAAAGCATCAAATATTTTATCACATTTGGCAATGTTAAAAGTAAACTTCATTTCTTCATCACAATTCTTATGAATCGGTTTCAGATCATTGCAAGTAAAGGGTTTGGCTTTAGATGGCCAAACAAATTCAGTAGCATAAATATCACCCTCATCGTCCGAGTGATCACTATCATATTCCACCATGTTCATCTTTGGTCGATCAGCTTTATATCTATGCACTTCTTTGAGATCTTTGCTTTGGCTTTCCTGAGCCAAAGCCCTTTGTAAGACTTGGTTAATATTTAAGAACTCATAGCCTTCTAGCTTTTCTCTAATGGGAGTTTTCAAACCACTCAGCACTAGGTCTGCCAAGTCTCTCTCGGTTATCACCAAACTAAAACACCGGTTTTTCGTTTCTCTAAATCTCTTGACATAATCGGAGACCGATTCGTCATGCTTCTGTTTAACCGATGTTAGATGTGACAACTTGAGTCCATTGTCGCTGCTATAAAAGTGATCATGAAATTTCTGCTCTAACTGCGACCAAACCCGAATGGAACCATGTGGTAAAGAAGAGAACCATGAAAATGCAGTACCAGTTAATGATAAAGGAAACAAACGCACTTTCAATTCATTCAATGAACCTGCTTCACCTAGTTGTGCCAAGTATTGACTAACATGCTCCCATGTGGTTTTTTTGCCGTCTCCATTGAACTTAACAAAATCTGGAATCTTATATCCCGGAGGGCACTGGATGGCATCAAAATACTTGGGGTACGGCTTTTGGTAAATCTGATTCCGAGGTAACTCAACTCCAAAATTCTCTCGAAGCATCTTAGCCATCTCCTCTCTAAGATTAGCTAGACCATCATCCATAGTGGACGATGCAACTTGTGGCAGCGGCATAGGAGGAGTAGGACTACTAGCAGTAGGTATGAACTGTGGCATGAATGCCGAACTATAGTTCGGTAATGGTCGAGTGGTTGTAGTTGTAGGTAGGGTTTGGTTCGGCGTTGCCACCGAACTTGGCATGCTCATAATAGGATTAATAGGTGCAGTCACAATCTGATTTGTTTGAGTAGGATAATAAGTCATCGGGATGGGAGGCACCGATGAGATAGGTAAAGCCAGATTAGGCTTTTGCACACTAGCAGCTACACCATCATTACCACTAGATGATTGAGATATATTTTTCTGAGCATTGGTATTTTCTATGAAAGTTTGATAGACCAGATTGTTACCATCAACAATACGACTCTCAATCTCAGCCCACTGCTCAGGAGAAAAGGTAGTACTCACAGCGGGTTTAACCTGCTCGGCTTGAAGAGGAGGAAACTTGATTTCTCCAATCGGAGTGATGTTGCCTTGGCGATCTTTCTTGAATTTTGCAAGGAACTCCTGCAGGTCCTTCTCCTCACGTGCCTTCTTGTACTCCTCATAGACTTGGTGATGATCAGCCGATATCTCATCAAGACTGGGCTTAATGATGTTATCGGCATCTACCTCAGATGGCTTGGGAAGATCAGACATGGCGGATGATGATGATTGATCTTCGTTCCCTCGACACCGGGGGTGATGCTTGACACACGAACACGTCACGTGTACCCTCGACGCCGGGGGTGATGCACCGCAGCTCACGTCAAAGGAGACCCGACCGACAGCGCGATACGCAAGACAGTCGACAGGCGCTTTTGCAGACCCGAAAACCCCACACCCCTGGGAGGGACCCCGTCAGGGAGTGCGGCGGCTATGGGCTGCCCTAGGTCGATTCGCTCGCCCCTAGAGCCTCGGAATTCGCAGCTCTCAAACACGAAGAACAGCGAAGAACGAGATAGAATAACGGTGGAGAGATAAAACGTAGATGAAAAAGTAGTATATTGATTTTTTCGATTGTGTGTTCTTCAATCGGCCGTCACCCCCAACATATATAAGAGGCGGCTAGACTTCCCGTACAAGCAAAGGATTTATCTAGGCTTTCCTTACAAGAAAATTACATCAATTCACGTCCTAGAATCCTAGTTCTGGTCCCACTCGGATTCAGCCCGAATCTGGTCCAATCTTTTGTCTTCCTCCTTGCGTGGGCTGTGGAATTTGCATATGACTTCTGATGGAGACGGTTCAAATATCAATTATGTGTGCTTCGACGAGGCCAACAATCCGTATGTTTATCACTTTTCCAAATAAGGCCATCTTGAATACTCCACGGGGTCATCTCTAATTTCGAGTCGGACTCGTTCATGTAGCTGACTGGACCGTCCGACTCTTGCAGCGTCTCTGCAGGTTGTATACTATGTCGGATGATGATGACTCCAAAAGGAAAGTTGACTGTTTCAACGTTACAAACAACTCCTATGTTGAACACTTCTTCATCCGAAGCCACCTAGATAAGTATTTGAGCCCATCTTCAACATCTGATCGGATTGGCCTCGACAGTTTCTACTGTTCACGGCAGCAAGCTTTCCCGGCAAGGTTACTGTTCACGGCGGCAAGCTTTCCCCGGCAGGTTACTGTTCACGGTGGCAAGCTCTCCCCCGGCAAGGTTACTGTTCACGGCGGCAAGCTTTCCCCGGCAAGGTTACTGTTCACGGCGGCAAGCTTTCC
>NC_057797.1:417919595-417944927 GCF_018294505.1 Triticum aestivum | reverse complement strand
CTTTCCCCGGCAGGTTACTGTTCACGGCGGCAAGCTCTCCCCCGGCAAGGTTACTGTTCACGGCGGCAAGCTTTCCCTGGCAAGGTTACTGTTCACGGCGGCAAGCTTTCCCCGGCAAGGTTACTGTTCACGGCGGCAAGCTTTCCCCGGCAAGGTTTTTGAGGCAGTAAACGACATCGGATGAAAATGTGTCCAAAAGCAAAGTTGACCATTTTGACGAGATGAAAAACTTTCGTGTTGAACGTTTTCCGATCCGAGGCCATCTTCTAGGCCAAAACACTCACGCATTACATCAGACACATGCCAAGACATGTCTGTTCTTCCGCGTCATATTTCGCCTCTTGACAGGGCTGCATCCAGATAGCTCTAACTTTTGCATACGAACTCGGATTGAGATGATTTTTATATCAAAATCGACCGATTCGACGAGACGAAGACAATTCATGTAGAGCATTCCTTCATCTGAGATTGTCCTGGAGGCGTACTTGACCAAAAAGCACTCAAAACACCTAAACATGACAATCTGAGTGTAGTTTTGGTCTTTGATATGATGCCGAATGTTTATGGTCCAAACATCAAAGTTGTTCCACTCGGCAATGTGAAATTTCTCATTTAGAATATTTTGTCATTTGAGGCCATCTCCGTTGCATTCTGCATTGTGCCAAAATCAGGTGTCAACAGCGCGAAGCGCCGCGGGCCCTAACAGCCTGCGGCATTGGGCGCTGCGTGGCAGTTGACTAGTGCGGGGATCGAATCCCCAGACTTGCCTTCCTGCGGCCTGCGGCGTGGCTCAAAGGGGGGCCCAGCACGGCCCATCTTCATCAACACAGACCCAAGACCCTCGCGAGGGGCCAAGCCTCGCGGGGCGGACGACTCGGAGCTTCCTCAGGAACGGCCTCAGCAGGCTGGCTCGCGAGGAGGCGGAGAGATCAAGGCGGGGTACCTCACGAGGTGCCCGTGACGCAAGCCATGACGACCAAGGGCGCCTGGCGGGCGCCAGCCCGCGCAGTGTCCTCCTTTCCCCTTTGGTGCAAAGGGAGCAAGCGCAGCCGCGGAGTACCGAGGCATCAGGCAAAGGTTGCCATTTCGGTGCAACGAGACCAAGACCAGGAGGACTGCATGACGGAGGTCATCGTGGAGCCCAAGACGGCGTCACCACCAGAGCTTTGTGCAGGCGAGGACCAACTTTATTCAGGATAAGTGTACCAGATGTTCCCCTTCAAATTAGACCGCCATTGTTGGCTCCCTCCCCGCTCGATATTTGGGAAGAGGACCAGGGCCTCTATAAATAGGACTAGCCACCCCCAGGGTAGAGGGATGTAAGGAGGAGTATCGAGGATAGAGAAGAGGGGGGATACCCTGGGAAAAGGATTGAGGGCTTCAGGAGCAAGTGGGTCTTGGCAGATGCTGGGCGCATCCACCCTCGTCTGATCTTGCCCACGGAGCAACCCTTGAGCTCCAGCGATTGGGGTCGAGCGGAGCTCGCGGACCCCCATGCGAAGCTGGTGTTAGAGAAGATGGACGCGGATCTGAGGCTGGCCAACATGGCGGCGGCGAAGCTGACTGGCGCGTCGCTGCTGAGGGAATTTCTGGAGCACCAGCTAGCTCCGCTTCGGCAGTACTCACTTCCGATGTGGAGGCCCCATCCAAGCCCCGCGGCCTTGGCCGACGGGGATCTGGCTGCGGTCCTCCAATCTCTGGTCGGGGGCGATGTGGCGAGGTTGGAGGGCGCTCCTACGCCCTTGTTCCTCCGCGGCGACTGGGATCAGGTAGTGGAGTCCATGCCCGTCTTCAACGGGGATGGGCCCATGCCCATGGAGACTTCCGAGGAACCGGTGGACGTGCCCTCCGACGACTCCAGCGAAGAGGAGGAAGGAGGGGAGCGGGAAAAAGGGCCTGACTCCGAGGTGACTGATGGAGAGTCGAGGGCTCCCCTCCCCCGGCGCAGGTCCCGCGTTCTCCGCCTCTCTCCGAGCGATGACGACGAGGATGATGACGAGCAGGACGGCGGGAGTTTGCCCCCGATCCCGAAGAAGGACAGGACCGGGCTGATCTCTCGCGGGCCTGCCCCGGTCCCGAGGCGGGCCGTAGACGCGCCTTCCGCTTCCAAGCTTCCCGAGGTTGACCCTTCCAACTGGCTTTCAGGCTTCAAATTTGGCCGGAGGCCGCTTGAGCTCACCGGCGAGGACCCGTAAGCGCTTGATTCTTGTCTTTATTTCTTGTTTTGCTTCTGAGGCTTGACGTCCGCATCTCTTGGATAGGCTGGCACCCGCAGCAAAGAAGCCGAAGGGAACTCCTAAGGTTCCATCCGTGGCACCGCCTCTGCCCGCGAAGGAAGGTGACCGCGGCGCGCGGGCTTCTCCTGCCCGGTCGTCCTCGTGAGGCCCTGCTGAGCCGGCTCGGGCGAGCTCAGCCCCCATGGCCCAAGTGACTCCCGAGGTGCCTTTGCCTGCTGCCACCACTACAGTCGTTGGGGCACAGCAGGCTCCGCCTCGGGATGCTGTGGCCGCGCTGCCGCCTTCTCCTTCTACTCCATCGACTGTTGTCTCTCCGACTCCTCTTGCCGTTCTGGATCGTGCTGCTGCTGAGCTGGACCGGCTGCGGTAGGATCTTCTTGGCGCTGATCCTCACTTGGTGGCCGGGCGCTTGGAGCTGGCTTCAGGATGGATTCGCTCCGACGCTTCGATTCGGGCGGCGCTGGTCCAGGCCTCGACGGCTTGCGATGAGGAGAAGCAGGCCATCCTTGAGGCGAAGGCTGCTCGTGACGCAGCCCTGGGGGAGGCGGTCGACGTCCGTGGTCGCTGCAAGGCGCTGGAGGACGAGCTGCAAGGCCTGCGGGACCAGCTGGCGAAAGAAGTCCGCCTTCGCCAAGAGCAGGAAGAAGGCGTGAAGGCTCGCGAGGCGGCCGTCAAGGAGACGGAGGTCAAGCTCAGGAAGCGTCGCGACCGCCTAGGCATGCTGGAGCAGGAGTTGGGGGCGAGGAAGGCCGAGCTGGACGACAAGGCCCAGGTTCTTGCCGAGGACCGCGTGGCCTTCACGGAGATGGAGGCGAAGGCTCGCTCCTCGCTAAGGACGCTTTACGACAGCGGCCTGGAGAGCCCGCTGGCTGGCGCCAAGGACGGCCACGCCAAGCTGCTTCTCTTCCTGGTTCGCGCTCTTGAAGATGTTGCCCTTGGCCTTGGCCCCACGGCCGAGGCCGAGGCGTGTGTCCTTTCTTCTACAGCGCTGACGCGGGTCCTCACCCACATCTACCTTCGCGATCCCGGCGTCGACCTCGAAAGCCTGCTGGAGCCAGTAAGCGGCGAGCGTGCCACTGCCGCTGCCGAGGCCGTGAAGGGTCGCGTGGAGGCTCTGCTGGGGAAGTTCCGGGCCTTCAGCACCAAGCGGAAGCAAGGCGCTGCCGACCCCACTGCTCCATGAGGCGAACCCACTCCGCGCTGCTCCACCGCCGACAAGTGACTCCGTTGTGGCTCCTATCCTGCCTTTAATTCCTGCACATGTATCATGCCTCGGGGAGGCATTTAAACTTGTGTTTGGCATTGAGATAATAGTGTGGATTGTAATATTTGCTTTTGAATTCCTTGAAATTTACGCTTTTCCTTCCTACTTGCTTATGTTCTACGTCGGCAGAGCCTGGCCCCGCGCATACCTCAGCCGCCGTTAGCCCCGATCGGAAACCAGGACGGGACCAAGGAGTGAGGGGCTATGTGACAAGTTAGGCTCCTGAGTCGCGATGCTCAGGAGTCCCCCTTGGCGCACGAACAACAAGTAGGGAGGTGTGATGTGGGTGGATCTACCGTTCTACGTCTGCAGAGCTCGGCCGCGCGCATACCTCAACCGCCGTTAGCCTTTCAGAACTAAGGAGTGAGGGGCTACGTGACCAGTTAGGCTCCTGAGTCGCGATGCTCAGGAGTCCCCCTTGACGCTCAAACGGCCTTCGTACCTTGGCTCCGCTCGGGTAGAGACGCGCGACGAACCAGGCCCGGGGGGGCCTGGCTGGGCGGCGTGCGTCTGGGCGTCACCCAGGCGCAGCCCCCGTGCCCAGCCCCCTCGCGTGGCACTCCCGAGGGGAGGCGTTACGATGAGGCTAGACACTGAGCTCTGGGCTCCCTTAGGTTGATGCGGCCCGGGGGCCACCCTCAGTTGTTTATCACCAGTGCGGAGCATAGCGCTTCCGTATGTGTACGGGCATAGCCGCTCCTCGGCAGTGTCGTCAGCCAGCACGGAGCATGGTGCTTCCATTGGTACGTGGGAGGGGGGGCCCCTCCGGGAGGAGCCCCCGGGGCATGTACAGCCCCGCCCTGACACGTGGCTGGCATGGTAGGGCCTGGCGAGGTGTATCTGGGCACCCGTGAGCCAGCGCGGGACTCACGGGGCCCTACCTCTAGGCGGGTTGCGCCTGGCACTGGGCCTTATCTTGTGATGTGTCCCTGCAAATTTGGTTAGATGCAGGCACTCTACGTCCTCGGGTCCCGACCCTCGAGCTGGTCTCAGCCGTCGCTGGTATGCCAGGTCGCGATGTCGTGGACAATGCCATAGGTGAGGGATGGAGAGCCAGTAAGAGCCCTGAGTCGCGATGCTCAGGTACCCCCCTTTAACGTGCAAGTGATCGGCATGGAGAAGAAGAGGTGCCTTGGACCGGCATCAAATAATCAAGCATGGTGGGTCGAACGCATAACCAGAAATGAACGTGAAAGGGATACATGCGGCTGGGTCTGGCCCGAGCGACTTGGGGATGATGCAGCCGAGGGGCGCCCCCAACAAGGTAAGCTAACAACATGAAATAAAAGGGATACATGACGCAGGGACGGACCCACGCGGCCTGGGAATAATGCAGCCCTGGGGGCGCACTCCTAGCTGGAAGTGAAACTTGAAAGATGTCACCTGATGATGTTGAGGACGAAGGAGTGTTGGTGTAGCAGACTCGATGGGCTGCGGAAGCCGATCCTCACGAGCCCCCAGGCCCGGGGGCCTCGGGAGGCTCCGGAGGCGCCGGTGGCTCCTCGCGGACCATCTCCATCTCCACCAGGGCTGCGGAACGCTTGGCTTCTTGAGCCTCCATGATGTCCCTCATGGGGCGCTGGTACGTGGCAGCCGCGTTCGGCAAGCCGTAAGGCATGCGAACGTAGCTGTGGGGTGGACCTTTGTAGCGCCCCACGTAGCTGTGGGGTTGAGCCCTGGTACGTCGATGCAGACGCGCAGCCCACCATCCTCGTCTGGATGGGGAGCCACTGCTGGTAGGTGGTGTCCGCCTTTCATGACTCTTGACTCCTGTAGCTCCTGAATGGCCTTGCTGACTGTAACGGCCCGAGACCGATGCGCTAGGTGTCGTCGAGTTATTCGCTGTTGTTGCCTTGTCTTTCGCTTGCGTGTTGCATCGTACCATGTCATCATGTGCATTGCATCATCTTGTTTTCAAAACTTGCAGTCGTCCGGGTCTCCTAGTTCCGTTCGTTGTCCGTTCTAAGCCTAAACACACTTGCACGCGCCCGCGGCATGTCTGAAATAGTATTTTATAAGTGGCCGTAAAAATATTCTCGGAATGGGATGAGAGTTGGCGTGCGGTCTTATTATAGTGTAGATAGACCGCCTGTCAAATTTCATCGCATTCAGAGTTCATTTGATGCCCCAACGGATAACTATAGCGACATGATAGTCGGTCAAACGTCGGACGTTTTCGGTCTCCGGAAACAGTCGCCGGGCCTCTATCTCTCTTCTCTCCTCTCTGCCCGAGGCCTTCTACACAACCCACACGCTCCAACCTACCCCTCCTCGTGTCCGGAGCTGTCGGATCACGACCGAACACTCCGAAAACCCCCCTAAACCCCCTAACCCTAGAACCTGCCCTATATAAACCACCTCCCCTTCCATTTTTGGGCAGCTACCTACCCCTCCTCCTAAAATTCCGCGCTCCTAATCATCAGCCGCCGCCTCCACCTCGTTTTCCGCAGCCACCCTCTCCCCCACCGCCACTTGGCTCCTCCTCCTCCACCACCAGCCGCCGTGGCCCGTGAAGCCCATCTGGGGCCCGCCCAGGCCCGGATCTCTCCACCGTCGCCTGTACGCCGCTCCTGAGATGTCCCGCTCGTTCTGGATCGGGAGAGCCTCCCGAGCTCCTCCCGCTCGATCTGGAGCATCCCTGCACCGGCCGAGCCTCCTCCTCCTTACCTCGTCGCCGGTGAGCGCCGTCGTCGGATAAGCCGGTCAGGCCAGTACCCCGCCGCCCTGTGCCTTCCCTGACCGCCTCCCTCTCCTCCTCCCTCTAACCTCTCTCTCCCGCCATGTTCAGGGTCCCCCATGGCCACCGGATCTGGGTGCCCCGCCGTCGTCCTGCTCGTTTCCGGCCTCCCCTGCCGCTGCCTCGCCTAGATCAGGTGGATCCGGCGAGTTCTTCGCCGCCACCATCCGCATCGAGTTCCGTTTCGTTCCCTGCTTCAGGAACGAGAGGACGAGGTGCCTGTTCGCCCGCGCCTCGCGTTGACCGCGCCTTTGCCAAGTCCAGTGCCAGCTCGTGCTTGGGACACCTCCCATTCGTTCATTGACCACAGGCCCAGCCAGCGCCAGGAGAGCCCAGCTTCCTCCGCGGCCTTCCCGCACTGTGCCTGTGCCGAGGCCCAGCCGCCTACCTTGTCCAGCCCAGCACCGACGGGCCAAGCCCCATGGGTGAGGCCACACCGCAGCGCCCCTCCTCTATTTTTCCTCCTGTTGGGCCAACTTGTTTCGACCCGTTTCTATTTTTTTTTTCTGTCCAGCGGATTTAGCTATTTTCCCAGAGAGTGCCAGTTTTGCAGAATAGCCCCTAAACTTCATGCATTTAATAACTTCTCAACCGCGCATCGAATCTAAATAAGTTATATATGTAACTTGACTAGAATTTCATCTAGTTTCACAAGATCCAACTTTTGATCATGTTTGACATGTTTAAAATGATGTTTGTTTAATTTTTCTCCTATGCCATGTTAAAATGATTTAATTCACAACTAAATAACCGTAGCTCGGTTTTAAATAATCTTTATATGTAAATGGGGTAGAAAAATGCCTAGTTTAACATGGTGTACTTGTTTTGCATGTTTAACAACCCTAAAATTGTGTTTAGGGTAGAACAGCACCAAATCTAAAATATGCATATGGGGATTTACCAGAATTTGTTGTTCGTTGTTTCCGGCCTCATTTAACTATGACTAGATAGGTAGTTTATATTTGCTTCACCCTCTTGCCATGTTTAACAACATTTAATATTGTTAAGTACCTAAACGAGATCGAACTAAATAAGGCATGTGGTGTTCCGTCAATATGCAACTCGTTGCATATTGAGCTCCACTTAATTTGTAGGATTGCTTGTGCACTTTGCCATGCCATGCATATTAAACCGGACATGCATCATACTTGGTTGTGCATCATGCCATGATTATATGATGGTTCTTTACTATGTTGTTTGCTTCTTTTCGGTGTTGCTTCTTCGGGTTGGTTCCGTTAACATTGTGATTGTGAGGACCCGTTCGTATATGTCCGTTTGTCTTCTTCATGGACTCATTCTTCTTCCTTGCGGGATTTCAGGCAAGATGACCATACCCTCGAAATCACTTCTATCTTTGCTTGCTAGATGCTCGCTCTTTTGCTATGCCTATGCTGCGATACCTACCACTTGCTTATCATGCGTCCCATATTGTTAAACCAAGCCTCTAACCCACCTTGTCCTAGCAAACCATTGATTGGCTATGTTACCGCTTTGCTCAGCCCCTCTTATAGCATTGTTAGTTGCAGGTGAAGATCGAAGTTTGTTCCATGTTGGAACATGGAGATGTTGTTCCTTGTTGGAACATGTTTACTTGTTGGGATATCACATTATATCTTATTTAATTAATGCATCTATATACTCGGTAAAGGGTGGAAGGCTCGGCCTTATGCCTGGTGTTTTGTTCCAATCTTGCCGCCCTAGTTTCCGTCATATCGGTGTTATGTTCCCGGATTTTGCGTTCCTTACGCGGTTGGGTTATAATGGGAACCCCTTGATAGTTCGCTTTGAATAAAACTCCTCCAGCAAGGCCCAACCTTGGTTTTACCATTCGCCACCTAGCCTCTTTTTCCCTTGGGTTAGGCCAGCACAAGGGTCATCTTTATTTTAACCCCCCCCCGGGCCAGTGCTTGTCTAAGTGTTGGTTCGAATTGAGTAGACTGCGGGGCAACCTCGGGGAAACTTGAGGGCTGGTTTTACTCGTAGGATGTCTCATCCGGTGTTGCCCTGAGAACGAGATATGTGCAGGTCCCATCAGGATGTCGGCACATCGGGCGGCTTTGCTGGACTTGTTTTACCATTGTCGAGGATGTCTTGTAGAACCGGGATACCGAGTCTGATCGGAATGTCTCGGGAGGAGGTCTATTCCTTCGTTGACCGTGAGAGCTTGTCATGGGCTAAGTTGGGACACCCCTGCAGGGTATTGAACTTTCGATAGCCGTGCCTGCGGTTATGGGCAGATGGAAATTTGTTAACGTCCGGTTATAGAAAACCTAAAGTTGACCTTAATTAAAATGCATCAACCGCGTGTGTAACCGTGATGGTCTCTTTCCGGCGGAGTCCGGGAAGTGAACACGGTGTTGGATTTATGCTTGACGTAGGTTGTTTTAGGATCACTTCTTGATCATAGCTTCTCGAACGTGCTTTGCCTTCTCTTCTCGCTCTCATTTGCGTATGTTAGCCACCATATATGCTAGTCGCTTGCTGCAGCTCCACCTCATACCACTACCTTACCTTTAAGCTTAAATAGTCTTGATCGCAAGGGTGCGAGATTGCTGAGTCCCCGTGGCTCACAGATACTTCCAAAACCAGTTTGCAGGTGCCGTTGAACCGAGCAGGTGACGCAACCAAGCTCCAGGAGGAGCTCGATGAAGATCTTGTCCTTTGTGTTGTTTCGTTCTAGTTGATCAGTAGTGGAGCCCAGTTGGGGTCGATCGGGGACCTTGTCGCATTTGGGGTTCTTCTTTTATTTTGGTTCCGTAGTTGGACCTTGATTGTATTTGGATGTTGTAATGCTTTATTCATGTATTTGTGTGAAGTGGCGATTGTAAGCCAACTATGTATCTCTTTCCCTTATGTATTACATGGGTTGTGTGAAGATTACCTCACTTGCGACATTGCTTTCAATGCGGTTATGCCTCTAAGTCGTGCTTCGACACGTGGGAGATATAGCCGCATCGAGGGCGTTACAAGTTGGTATCAGAGCCTTCCCCGACCTTAGGAGCCCCCACTGCTTGATCGAATTAGCTGACGAGTTGAGTCTAGAAAAATGTTTTGAGTCATTTAGGAATTATATATCGGAGCGTTTAGGAATTCTTTTTACTTCCCAGTCCCTTCATCGCTCTGGTAAGGCATCCCGACGTAGAGTTTTGACTCTTCTCTTCTCAAATTTCACTAAATTTTTTTAGGATCACGCGGGTATCTTGGAATCGTTCCGATGGTTTTGTGACGAGAACATTGTTCTTGGTGCCTCCTGTCATTTAGGGGTTGTGGAAGTGTCCCGGGGAGTTGAGCTCCGAGGTGTTGTCGTCACAAGTTTATCGTTGCAGTTCTGGAATACCTGAGTTTAGTACACCAACATCGAAAATCTCTTTTATGCAGTTCGTTGGTGAGATAACCTTGACGCCACCCAGTACTGGGGCGGGAGTTCGGGAGTATCGCCATAACTTGTATAACGGATGCTTTTCGAAGGTTGAGGTAGATGATTTCCGAAGATTTCTTGGTTATGTGTTGAAGGATGGATACAGCTGGATGTAGGATTTGCTAGTTTTGTGTGAGATATTATGCTTCCCCTGTATCCCCAACACCTGATTACATAACCGGAAAATTTCGGGAGTTTATAAGTGGGAATTCAAGTAGCTCTTAGGATATCTTTCCGACGAATATATGATACGAAATTGGGGTTCGACGTCTAGTGGTCCGCCTATTCACGGTCGGTTTTATAGTGGTCTCGTTGTGTCTTAAAGAGTCCTTTGCTATGCCGACTCGGGGATGCTTCGTATGTCATGTGCACTGCCTTGTACATGATGGTGTTGTACGATCGAGCCCGTGTAGGCCCCACCACGAAAACTTCGGACGAAATCTCTATCATATGTTTGCTCCGGCTATTTTGAAAGCCATCCTTGTTTTGTTTTGAGTTGTGGTATTCGAGTTGCTTCGAAGTCAAATGTTGATTCCATACCTTTTCTAAGAGGTGTTCTCATATTCCTATGTGAATACTAATCCTTCTCGATCATCAAGAGTGTCATGCCAATTTCTTTTAAACCGGCGTGTTTCTCTTCAAGTGGATCCGATCATTTCAACTCCCGCAAGATCAATTATCAGTTTTTTCTCAACGGTGTTTGTTTCATCCGTCTCCAAGTTGCCTTTGTTTTCCCGCCCACCCACCCTGTTTCTTCAAGGACTCAGATTTCTTAATCAAGTATCATCTTATTGATGGAAGTCTCTCCTTTCTTTTCTTTCAATATCCTTATCCAGCGATTCTCATGAATATTCTAATGGAGCTCCAAGTTCATCATTTTTCGTTCTTTTTCTTCTCCGGTGGAACCAGTTCAAGCTTTGTTGATCATATCCTTTTCCTCGTTCCAAATGCTTTTCACATGCCGATGCTCCTCATAATCATCCATTTCTCGCTATTTTATTATTCCGGAGTGCTGAAGATATCTCGAAGATTCATGTTTTCCACTCTGCATTCATTCAAGATCTTTCGAGATTGTTATCTCATTCATGTCATTTAATTCAACCCGTGCAACCTCTCTTTTAAATCATTTCAACGGTGTTTCTTTTGAGTGGGCCCTAACCCACAGGTCTTTTTCCATGATCTTACCTGACTCTTCTTATTTTTCCGGAGCTATCCTCAAAATTCCTTTCGATGTTTGATGTAAGAATGAATTATCATCAGTCAAATGTCTTTCTCCAAGATCTTTCAAATTCTTTTCTTTGTTGGTTCAGCCTTTAGAATTTTCATTCCGGAGTGCCTAAATAAGTCATGATGGTATTTCTCGTCGTCGTTCTCAATTTGGAGGACCGAAGAAGATTCTTCTTTCAACCTTGCTCCATTCTCTTCAAGATTCGTCATTTGATCTTGTTGCCTTCCTCTCATAATTGTTTTCGTTCATGATAATTCTTTTCACCCATCCAGAGTAATTCAGAGTATTTTCAGTTTGATTCTCCGGAGCCCATCATCTCATAATTATTCATTCCCAGCTTGCAGCTATCATTGTCCATATCTTACTAGTGCTTCATTCAAGTGATCTCTAATCAGTTCGTGATCTCTTCGTTCTCATGTATATAAATTCTCTCAAGTATCCTCGTTCATTTCATAATTCTTCCCGGTGTTCCTTTATCTTTCCTTCGGTCATTTTAATTCTTACGGTGGTTCGTGCAAGAGTTCTCGTCATTCGTTATCATATCAATTCATTTGCTGTTCCAATCCTACCGGTGGTTCGTTGAAGACGTTCTCAAGTTTTGATATATCTCTTTTAATGTCACACCCTAGCTAGTCATGCATCAGAGTGTGTGCATCATGTTTAAAATTCCATTTAATTTGAAATGGGGATTTGTGAAACCCTCAGAATCATTTCTGAAAAATGACCCAAATAAAAATTTCTCCAAAAGGGTCCAAGAAAATGCTCATGTTGCTCTCTGAAAATATTGGACAGAGATAAAAATCAAACCAATATTTTTAAGAGCTCATAGGTATTTATTTTGGGCATTTGGAATTAATGCATAAATATTTGCATTGGAAATATATTAGTTATATATATTAATATATGGCCAAATATTATGCCAATTATAAAGGAGCTCTGGAATAATATATCTAGCTCCTGCAAAAATTGGCATAAGGTAAATAAATGATTTAATATTTTATTTAAATCAAAACAAATGTCAGAAATTAGAAAACAGAAATAAATAAAAGGGAGAACCTTACCTGGGCTCCTCCCTGTGCAGCCCAGCCAGCTGGCCGGCCCAGCCAGCAGGCGGCCCAGCCCGCCTCCCTCCTCTGTCGTCTTCGTCCTCGACAGAGGGAGGGGAGTGTGGCCGGCGCGCGCGCGCGCCACCGCGCCACGCCACCTGCTCGCCTGCCTGCCTGCCCTCCCCTCCTCGTCTCGATGCCCCGGACGACGCCACGCCCTCCCCCCTGCTCTCTCTCACTCTCCCTCGGTTCCTCCCTCCTCTCCCTCGCTCTCTCTCTCACAGCCGAACACCACCATCGCCGCCGTTCGCCATAGCAGCCGTCACCGGCCACCCCTCGCCCCTCCGCTGAGCTCAGGAGCTCCGCCTCGACCCCCTCTTCCTCCCCACCAAGCTGAGCCCCTCCGGAAGCCCTGCATCGCCGCCCACGTCGCCGTTCCCCTCCTCGGCCACCGGAGATCATCGCCGTCGATTCGCTGCACTCCGGCCGTCCCCGAGCCCGCTAACCATCCCTGCAGCTCCGCGGTGAGCCACTGACCCGATTCCCCCTTGCCCCGTCGTCCCTAGCATCCTGTAGCTGCCTCCCCCTTGAGCTCCGAAGCTCGCCGCCGCCGTGCCTCGTCGCCGTCGTGGCCACAGTCACCGTAGCGCCCAACCGAGCACACCCACGTCCTCACCGCACCGCGTAGAAGCCGTAGGTGCCAACCCCGCATCTCCGCAGCCGTTGTAGCCTCGACCCCGAGCTCAACCGAGCTCCGGCAGCCGCCACGGTCGTCGCCGTCGTTGGTACCGGCCACCTCAGGCACGGCCACCACCACCGTTCGACGTGCGGGAGCAAGGGCTCTCCAACGAGCCCAAGCACGGCCTCGCCCGTGCCCTGTAGCGCGTTTCCGCATCGCGCCGCCGTCTCGGGCCTCGCCGGCGTCATGTCGCCGGTGGGTTTGACCCACCTTGACCACGGCAGGACCCCCCCTGTGTCCCTGATAGGTGGGCCCAGCCCTGTTAGCTAATTAGGATTAGCACTAACCGAATTAGTTAAACTAACTACCCCCCCTGACACTGACCAGTGGGCCCCAGCGCCACTAATTCCTAATTAGGATTAATTTAACCCTGTTAAACCCCCCCTGTCACTGACGTGTGGGCCCCACATGTTAGGTTTGACCCCAGCCAGCCACAGTTGACCACTGACGTCATGCTGACGTCATGCTGGCGCAATATATATATTTCTGGATTTAATTTAAATCAGGAAATTCCAGAATATTATTTAAACTTCAAAAATTCATAACTTTTATTCTGTAACTCCAAATTGGACAAATTATATATGAAAAATGATCAGAAAAATCTAATCTATCCATCTGTACTATTTTCATGCATGATCAAACAAGTTAAATTGATGTTTTAAGCAGAACAAGGAAAAGCACTTTAAAAGGCCATGTTTGAGTTTGAAATTTGAATCTTTGATTCAAATTGGTTCAAACCCTTCTGGTTTTAGTTGCATTAGCCCAACGCACTCATATTGCCATGTTTCATGCATGCATCATATTGTTGCACATTGTTTGGTGATGGTTGTGTATCGGTGTCCTTTGCGATAGGTTCTGCCTCCGAGGAGTACCGTGATTACCCTAACGAAGAACCATATCAGTGCATCTAACCATCAGGCAACCAACCAACCATTTGATCATATCGATACAATCCCATGTTCTCGCTCCTGCTCTCTTTTACTGCATTAAGACAACGCGTTTCAAACTGCTGTGTGCTACGGTAGTTGAACCCATTTCCTCTGCATGACCTGTCATTGCCACAGTAACTAGATGAAACCCTCTAGCATGTGTAGGAGTTGATTGAGCCATATGTATGTGTTGTTCCTATCTTGCTATGCCTGCTATGCTTAGAGTCGTGTCAGGTCTGGTTCATCTGGGTGATGGCTAGAGTGAAATGATTATGTCGGTAATGAGAGTGGTGTGGTGAACACGATTTGGTAAAGGTATCGATGAGAGGCCATGTAGGAGTACATGGTGGGTTGTTTCATTGAAGCCGACCTTAAGCACTGAGATCTGTATGTGTGATTTAAGATACAGCTACTACCATGCATTGGGCCCTGAAATATGACCCCGCTCGACTTCTTATTCACCCTAGCTCTCCGTCCAGGAGTTGCAAGTAGTTTCTGGTGTTTGTAGCCTACTGGAGGCCGTGGACAGCGCTGACCGTAGGGGTGGGCTGTGATGCGGTAGGTACATGGCACGGTGTACCGAATACCCGTTAGGTATCTCGGGAACCCTGTTCACATCGTTCGGGGCCGTATGGGAAACCTCGGCCGGACTCCCTGCGGATGGAACCTGGATAGGCGATAAACCTGGACTAGAGGCTTAAGTGTTTAGGTAGGTCGTGGTCTACACCCACGTCGGCTTTCGCTTGAAGTCTGCCGAGCACATGTCGTGTGCAGACGCTAAGTGGTGGAAACATGTATGAAGAAGTACACCCCTGCAGGGTTAACATGATCTATTCGAATAGCCGCGTCCGCGGTAAAGGACTACTTGGTTGCCTATACAGTTCATAGACAAGTAAATGGAAACTGCTAAAAGTCTCAAGATAAGTGTGAGTGCCGAGGATGGCTCTTCCGTAGGAAGACGGAGGCGGATCCTCGGTAGTGTATTGAATTGGTGAGTAGTGGACTCGTGTGCGCAAAACCATTTCAAGTTGGGGTATCGTAGGATAGTCTAGCCAAGAGTCAAAGCTGGCTTGCTGCAATAACTCCACCAACCCTTCTTGATAATATGCATGTATGTAGGATCTGATGTAAGTCTTGCTGAGTACCTTTGTACTCATGTTGCTATAATTTACATTTTACAGAAGACGCTGCAACCCCTTCTGATGGGTTCTATGTAGACGTTGACATCAACGAGTAGGCTAAAGACCCAGGTGGTGACCCTGAGCTTGTGAAGGACCACGTAGTATAGCTAGGCTTTCCAAGCCTCTTTTATTTTACTAGTTGTCTGTACTCAGACAATGTACTTCCGCTGCTGGTTTGTATGACTGTATGACTTGTATGTTGGGTCGTGAGACCCGTACCTTTGTGTATGTTATGTATGGCTCCCTGAGCCTTAAATAAAGTACTTGTGTCGTAGAGTCATGTTGTGATGCTTCGTTGTATTTGCACATATCGAGCATATTGTGTGTATGATTGAAATGCTTGGTATGTGTGGGATCTGACTACCTAGTTGTTTATCTTTAGTAGCCTCTCTTACCGGGAAATGTCTCCTAGTGTTACCGCTGAGCCATGGTAGCTTGCTACTGCTCTGGAACACTTAGGCTGGCCGGCATGTGTCCTTCTTCGTTCCTGTGTTTGTCCCTTCGGGGAAATGTCACGCTTTGAGTACCGGAGTCCTGTTAGCCCGCTACAGCCCGGTTTATCGGAGTCCTGCTAGCCCAGTGCTACAGCCCGGACCCACTTGCTGATGACCGACACGTTCGAAGCTGGGTCATGGATGCCTGTCCCTGTAAGTCTGTGCCACTTTGGGTTTACGACTAGTCATGTCAGCCCGGGCTCCTTATCATATGGATGCTAGCGACACTATCATATACGTGAGCCAAAAGGCGCAAACGGTCCCGGGCAAAGGTGAGGCGACACCCGTGGGGATAGCGTGCGTGAGGCCGTAAAGTGATATGAGGTGTTACCAGCTAGATCGATGTGACATCGAGTCGGGGTCCTGACAGCGTTGGCATCAGAGCCGGACTGCCTGTAGGTTCTCCAAGCCAAACTGGTCGATGTTGAGTGTAGAAATTCTTTAGTTATATGTAGGGGAATTGTTTGTGGGTTGGAACGTAAGGCTCTTTTTTACTCCTTTATCTTATGACATTCTGATCTGAGTCAGTCCATTCTTCCACCGGGGGTTAAGGAATCAGGATCTATTCTCTCTATCAGGATCACGTGTTACTAATCAGTAGTACCTTATAAGTGTGATGGATACAAGCCTAGTTCAGTTCTATTACCACATTATGTTGTTAGAATGGATTCAGAACCTGGATATGATGATGTTGAGTGTGTATGAAATCCTTTGTCAAATGTGTCAAATCCTTCTTGAGCATTTACAGCTGTTATGCTGCCGAAATTTTGCTAGAAATTCTAATGCCTTTGCATTATGATTGTGCTTTCAGATGGCCACTCGCGACCTCAATCAAGTGGTTCGCCTGACTCGATGCCTAGATGTACCCGGCCATACTGCCAAGTTGGTCAGGGTAATGACTGAGGCTGGATACCGCTGGTATCCTGAGTACACGGTCGAAGAGCAATTTCGGGACTTCAATCAAAGCCAGTATCTCTGCACTGTCCGGATATTTCCATCTTATCCTGGATCCACCGAGCCCCTTCACTGCTCCTATGGACTCGGGGTTACTATTGAGATGGCTGTGCAGGACGCCGCCTACTCTATGATGACCATTATGCGAGTCAGATCTGGACTATTTCGGGACTCTGATTTCTGGTATATGCCAGGATCACTTCCGGGAGCACAAGGGTATCTCCAGGCTATCTATGCTGACCCCACTCAGGAGGATTCACAGACTCGCACCACTGAGGAGATGCTCGAGGATAAGGACCGTGAAAATCGGGCCTTGAGGTTAGAGCTCTTCAATACCCGTGCTGACCACTGGGCCACTTTGACTCGATTCGCACCAGCGGTGCAAGCTGGATTTTCAGATATGCGCGATCTCTATCCTGTGAGATCTGCTCTGCCAGACGTGATGGGTTGGCGTGATGTAGGAGGCATCACCCCACCTCGCGGTCCCCGCAGGCCACCGTCTGTTGGTCCAAGGCCTCATCCTAGCCCCTATGGTCCACAAGCTCCGCGAGATCGTCTGTTTCCGGATGATCATGTTGAGCTTCCAGGCTATGGAGGTGACTTCTACGAGGACTACTACGGATCGGTCTGAGTTAGTGGTAGTATCACTAGTTCGCACTAGCTGTGTCATCTATCGTCCCGCGTGACTCGTGGGATATGACCTAGTTTGTACTCTTTCCGGAGGTGTAGAAAAATAATGTATAGGAGCTTGGAATGCCTTCGATGAGATGTAATCCTCCTTTCACCGTAATAGTACTTTGTTTGGTCTTGTACTAAACCCTGTATGGTGTGTATGACGATGGAATAAAGAAGCAGTTTCTGTATTTACCATGTCATACGGATGATCATCTTGCATTTCGAGTTATCCCTTACATTTTATATCCTATGTCGGAATTTTATCATCCTGACTAAATCATTGTCTTGTTTACCTAGGATGGTCAACACGCGCACTAACCCTGCCCCTCAAGAGCAGGCCGAAGGCAGTGAAGTCAGGGATGCAAATCTGCCTCATCCTCCTTCCCTAGCCGAGGTTATGATGGAAGCTGAGAGAAACAAGCGGGAGACCAACCGTTTGTTGGAGCGTATTGAACAGAACACGGCACACCATCAGAGGACTAACGTGGTGTCACTCAGTGATTTTATCAAATTACATCCACCCACGTTCCACCACTCCGTCGAGCCTCTCGACGCTGATGACTGGCTTCGTAGTATCTCTCACAAACTGCGTTCCGCGCTGGTAGCGGAGGCTGACAAGGTCACCTTTGCTGCATATCATCTTGAAGGCCCCGCCAGTCTATGGTGGGAGAATTATGGAGCTATGCGCCCAGCGGGCCATGTCACTACTTGGGCTGAGTTTAGTGAGGCTTTCCGTGAACATCACATTCCGGAGGGTCTCATGGACCGTAAACGTGAAGAATTTTGCAGTTTCACCCAAGGCCGACTTTCTATGGATGCTTACAGCAGGGAGTTTGGTAATCTCGCACGATATGCAACTGAGGAATTGTCTACTGATGCCAAGAAGCAAGCAAGGTTCCGTAAGGGCCTTAGTCCTGAGCTTCGCCGTGACCTCCGTCGGCATGAGTGCACATCTTTTCAGAAACTTGTCAACAAGGCCATCGGTGCTGAAACTGGTCAGCACGCAAGCATGGCCGTGACATGGGTTCCTCATCCGGTGCTGGTCCTCAGAAGCGCCGCGTGTGGGTGCCCAACACCGCCCTGCCACCCAGGTTCACACCGAGGCCATCTTTCCAGGCGCCTCGCCCTGTTCAACAGTCTGCACCGGCCAAGCCCTATGGGGGTCCAGCCAACAATGCTCCTCCACGTACCAGTTCCGTGACTTGTTTCAAGTGTGGGGAATCTGGTCACTATATGCGTGAGTGTCCCCAGACCAACCCCAACCAGTCTGCTAAAGCTGTTGGCCGTGGCAAGCCGACAGGGAAAGTGTTCGACGCCAAGCCGGTCACCGCTTCACGTGGCCGTGTCAACTGTATCTCTGCCGAAGAAGCTCAAGAGGATCCCAACGTCGTTCTCGGTACGCTTCTTGTTAATTGCCACCCGGCATCTGTTCTTTTCGATACAAGAGCCTCTCATTCTTTTATATCCGAAAATTATGCTCGTTTGCATAACGTTGCATTCTGTGACATGCCATCCACTATGGAAATTTCTACTCCCGGGTCTAGATGGCAGACCTCTAGGGTAAGTTATGGAAATGAAATCCAAGTCGACAGACTTGTTTTCCTCGCGTCTTTGATAGCCCTTAAATCTTCAGATATTAATATCATTCTGGGTATGGACTGGATGTCGGCTCATCAAGCCAAAATTGATTGCTTCTCTAGGACTGTTCAACTCACCCATCCTTCGGGGAAGATAGTCAATGTCTTGACCCGATTAGCCAAGCGACAGTTATATTCTCTTAACGCCAGCCCTTTGCCAGACCTTGAGGACATTCCGGTAGTCCGTGACTTCCCGGATGTCTTTCCAGAGGAATTGCCAGGTGTTCCACCTGACAGGGATGTTGAGTTCGTAATAGACCTCATTCCAGGAACCGTTCCGATTGCTAGAAGACCTTATAAGATGGCACCCCTAGAGCTAGCCGAGCTTAAGAAACAACTCGATGAGTCCTTGAAAAAGGGTTTCATCCGCCCTAGTTCATCTCCGTGGGCTTGCCCCGTCCTATTCGTCAAGAAGAAGGATGGTACGGATCGGATGGTTGTAGATTACCGACCTGTCAATTTGGTCACAATCAAGAACAAATATCCGCTTCCCAGGATCAACGACCTGTATGATCAGCTCGCTGGATCCTCAGTCTTCTCCAAGATGGATTTGAGGTTGGGCTACCATCAAATCAAAATCAGAAACGGGGACATTCCTAAAACGGCCTTTGTTACTCGTTATGGCCAATACGAGTACACCGTCATGTCCTTCGGTCTAACCAACGCTCCAGCCACCTTTTCTCGGTTAATGAACTCAATCTTCATGGAGTATTTGGATAAATTCGTCGTGGTTTATCTCGATGATATACTCATCTACTCCAAGAACGAGGAAGAACATGCCGAACATCTAAGGCTAGTGTTGAAGAAACTTCGAGAGCATCGCCTTTATGCCAAATTTTCTAAATGTGAATTCTGGTTGTCAGAAGTGACTTATCTGGGTCATGTAATATCTGGTAAAGGTATTGCTATTAACCCTGAGCGAGTTCAAGCCGTCCTTAATTGGACTCCACCCGAATCGGTCAAGCAAGTTCGGAGTTTTCTGGGCTTAGCGAGCTATTGTCGTCGCTTTGTCGAGAACTTCTCCAAGGTTGCTAAACCTCTAACCGAACTCCTCAAGAAAGATAAGAAGTTCGAATGGACTCCACAATGTGAGCACAGCTTTCAGGAACTGAAAAGACGCCTAACCTCTGCTCCCGTACTGGTACCGCCAGACTTCTCCAAGGACTTTGTTATCTACTGCGACGCCTCGCGACAAGGACTAGGTTGCATTCTCATGCAAGATCGACACGTAATTGCCTACGCTTCACGGCAATTGCACCCACACGAGGAGAATTATCCTACTCATGATCTAGAGCTTGCAGCCGTAGTCTATGCACTTAAGACCTGGCGACATTACCTCCTCGGTAATCGTTGCGAAATATTCACTGATCACCAAAGTCTGAAGTACATTTTCACCCAACCGGACTTGAATCTCAGGCAAAGACGTTGGGTTGAGTTGATCACAGACTTCGACTTAGGAATAACCTACACCCCAGGGAAAGCCAACGTCATGGCTGATGCGCTAAGTCATAAATCTTATTGTAACAACCTGATGTTACAACAAAGTCAACCGCTTCTCCATGAGGAATTTCGGAAGCTTAACCTTCACATTGTACCTCAAGGTTTTCTTTCCACCTTGGTGGCAAAACCTACTCTTACGGATCAAATCATCGCTGCCCAAAAGCGAGATAAGGGAATATCTAAAATCAAAGAGAACATTGCTAGCGGAGGTGCTAGTTGTTTCTCCACAAATGATCATGGTGTGGTGTACTTTGAGAACCGTCTAGTGGTTCCCAAGAACCAGCATCTACGGCAGTTGATCCTTAAGGAGGCTCATGAATCTCCTCTCACCATTCATCCCGGTAGTACTAAGATGTATCAGGACCTACGCCAGAGGTTCTGGTGGACTAGGATGAAGAGAGAAATTGCACAGTATATTGCTAATTGCGACGTCTGTCGTCGTGTAAAAGCAGAGCATCAACGGCCTGCTGGCACCCTTCAACCCTTAGCTATTCCTGAATGGAAATGGGATAAAATTGGTATGGATTTCATTACCGGTTTTCCCAGGACCAAGAGAGGGAATAATGCTATTTTCGTCGTTGTCGATCGTCTTTCCAAAGTAGCCCATTTCTTACTTGTTCGTGAGAGTATAACCGCTAGTCAGCTGGCAGACTTATACATCTCCCGAATAGTGTCCCTCCATGGTGTTCCTTTCGAAATTAACTCGGATCGAGGAAGCCTTTTCACCTCTCGATTTTGGGAAAGTTTCCAAAATGCTATGGGAACCCGTCTCTCCTTCAGCACCGCTTTCCACCCTCAGTCGAGTGGTCAAGTGGAACGCGTCAACCAGATTCTAGAAGGCATGCTTCGAGTCTCTGTTATCTCATTCGGAATGGACTGGGAGAAGTGCCTTCCATTTGCCGAATTCGCTTACAACAACAACTATCAATCTAGCTTGGGTAAAGCCCCTTTTGAAGTTCTTTATGGACGACGGTGTCGAACACCCCTTAACTGGTCAGAGACCGGGGAAAGACAATTCTTTGGCCCGGACATGATTCAGGAAGCAGAAGAACAAGTTCGTATCGTTCGTGAAAAGTTGAAAACAGCCCAATCTCGTCAAAAGAGTCAATATGACCGAAAACATAAGGCTATGACTTTCAAGGTTGACGAGAAGGCTTATCTTCGGGTCACCCCTCTGAAGGGAACCCATCGTTTCGGTATCACAGGCAAATTGGCTCCTCGTTACATTGGACCTTTTCGCATTCTTGCCAAAAGAGGAGAAGTTGCCTACCAGTTGGAACTACCTCCGCACCTCTCCAGAGTCCACGATGTCTTCCACGTTTCTCAACTCAGGCGTTGCTTCTCGGATCCTATCCGTGGAGTGGACCACGAAACGCTTGATCTCCAAGATAATCTTACATAACGAGAGTACCCCGTTCGTATCCTCGATCAGGCCGAACGTACCACCCGACGTCATAATATCAAGTTTCTCAAAGTACAATGGTCGCACAATTCTGAGGATGAAGCAACTTGGGAAAGGGAGGATCGTCTTCGACTTGAATATCCCGCCTTCTTCCCGGAGGAACCCAAATCTCGGGACGAGATTCTTTTGAGTGGGGGTGAGTTGTCACACCCTAGCTAGTCATGCATCAGAGTGTGTGCATCATGTTTAAAATTCCATTTAATTTGAAATGGGGATTTGTGAAACCCTCAGAATCATTTCTGAAAAATGACCCAAATAAAAATTTCTCCAAAAGGGTCCAAGAAAATGCTCATGTTGCTCTCTGAAAATATTGGACAGAGATAAAAATCAAACCAATATTTTTAAGAGCTCATAGGTATTTATTTTGGGCATTTCGAATTAATGCATAAATATTTGCATTGGAAATATATTAGTTATATATATTAATATATGTCCAAATATTATGCCAATTATAAAGGAGCTCTGGAATAATATATCTAGCTCCTGCAAAAATTGGCATAAGGTAAATAAATGATTTAATATTTTATTTAAATCAAAACAAATGTCAGAAATTAGAAAACAGAAATAAATAAAAGGGAGAACCTTACCTGGGCTCCTCCCTGTGCAGCCCAGCCAGCTGGCCGGCCCAGCCAGCAGGCGGCCCAGCCCGCCTCCCTCCTCTGTCGTCTTCGTCCTCGACAGAGGGAGGGGAGTGTGGCCGGCGCGCGCGCGCGCCACCGCGCCACGCCACCTGCTCGCCTGCCTGCCTGCCCTCCCCTCCTCGTCTCGATGCCCCGGACGACGCCACGCCCTCCCCCCTGCTCTCTCTCACTCTCCCTCGGTTCCTCCCTCCTCTCCCTCGCTCTCTCTCTCACGGCCGAACACCACCATCGCCGCCGTTCGCCATAGCAGCCGTCACCGGCCACCCCTCGCCCCTCCGCTGAGCTCAGGAGCTCCGCCTCGACCCCCTCTTCCTCCCCACCAAGCCGAGCCCCTCCGGAAGCCCTGCATTGCCGCCCACGTCGCCGTTCCCCTCCTCGGCCACCGGAGATCATCGCCGTCGATTCGCTGCACTCCGGCCGTCCCCGAGCCCGCTAACCATCCCTGCAGCTCCGCGGTGAGCCACTGACCCGATTCCCCCTTGCCCCGTCGTCCCTAGCATCCTGTAGCTGCCGCCCCCTTGAGCTCTGAAGCTCGCCGCCGCCGTGCCTCGTCGCCGTCATGGCCACAGTCACCGTAGCGCCCAACCGAGCACACCCACGTCCTCACCGCACCGCGTAGAAGCCGTAGGTGCCAACCCCGCATCTCCGCAGCCGTTGTAGCCTCGACCCCGAGCTCAACCGAGCTCCGGCAGCCGCCACGGTCGTCGCCGTCGTCGGTACCGGCCACCTCAGGCACGGCCACCACCACCGTTCGACGCGCGGGAGCAAGGGCTCTCCAACGAGCCCAAGCACGGCCTCGCCCGTGCCCTGTAGCGCGTTTCCGCATCGCGCCGCCGTCTCGGGCCTCGCCGGTGTCATGTCGCCGGTGGGTTTGACCCACCTTGACCACGGCAGGACCCCCCCTGTGTCCCTGACAGGTGGGCCCAGCCCTGTTAGCTAATTAGGATTAGCACTAACCGAATTAGTTAAACTAACTACCACCCCTGACACTGACCAGTGGGCCCCAGCGCCACTAATTCCTAATTAGGATTAATTTAACCCTGTTAAACCCCCCCTGTCACTGACGTGTGGCCCCCACACGTCAGGTTTGACCCCAGCCAGCCACAGTTGACCACTGACATCATGCTGACGTCATGCTGGCGCAATATATATATTTTTGGATTTAATTTAAATCAGGAAATTCCAGAATATTATTTAAACTTCAAAAATTCATAACTTTTATTCTGTAACTCCAAATTGGACAAATTATATATGAAAAATGATCAGAAAAATCCAATCTATCCATCTGTACTATTTTCATGCATGATCAAACAAGTTAAATTGATGTTTTAAGCAGAACAAGGAAAAGCACTTTAAAAGGCCATGTTTGAGTTTGAAATTTGAATCTTTGATTCAAATTGGTTCAAACCCTTCTGGTTTTAGTTGCATTAGCCCAACACACTCATATTGCCATGTTTCATGCATGCATCATATTGTTGCACATTGTTTGGTGATGGTTGTGTATCGGTGTCCTTTGCGATAGGTTCTGCCTCCGAGGAGTACCGTGATTACCCTAACGAAGAACCGTCTCAGTGCATCGAACCATCAGGCAAGCAACCAACCATTTGATCATATCGATACAATCCCATGTTCTCGCTCCTGCTCTCTTTTACTGCATTAAGACAACGCGTTTCAAAATGCTGTGTGCTACGGTAGTTGAACCCATTTCCTCTGCATGACCTGTCATTGCCACAGTAACTAGATGAAACCCTCTAGCATGTGTAGGAGTTGATTGAGCCATATGTATGTGTTGTTCCTACCTTGCTATGCCTGCTATGCTTAGAGTCGTGTCAGGTCTGGTTCATCTGGGTGATGGCTAGAGTGAAATGATTATGTCGGTAATGAGAGTGGTGTGGTGAACACGATTTGGTAAAGGTATCGATGAGAGGCCATGTAGGAGTACATGGTGGGTTGTTTCATTGAAGCCGACCTTAAGCACTGAGATCTGTATGTGTGATTTAAGATACAGCTACTACCATGCATTGGGCCCTGAAATATGACCCCGCTCGACTTCTTATTCACCCTAGCTCTCCGTCCAGGAGTTGCAAGTAGTTTCTGGTGTTTGTAGCCTACTGGAGGCCGTGGACAGCGCTGACCGTAGGGGTGGGCTGTGATGCGGTAGGTACATGGCACGGTGTACCGAATACCCGTTAGGTATCTCGGGAACCCTGTTCACATCGTTCGGGGCCGTATGGGAAACCTCGGCCGGACTCCCTGCGGATGGAACCTGGATAGGCGATAAACCTGGACTAGAGGCTTAAGTGTTTAGGTAGGTCGTGGTCTACACCCACGTCGGCTTTCGCTTGAAGTCTGCCGAGCACATGTCGTGTGCAGACGCTAAGTGGTGGAAACATGTATGAAGAAGTACACCCCTGCAGGGTTAACATGATCTATTCGAATAGCCGCGTCCGCGGTAAAGGACTACTTGGTTGCCTATACAGTTCATAGACAAGTAAATGGAAACTGCTAAAAGTCTCAAGATAAGTGTGAGTGCCGAGGATGGCTCTTCCGTAGGAAGACGGAGGCGGATCCTCGGTAGTGTATTGAATTGGTGAGTAGTGGACTCGTGTGTGCAAAACCATTTCAAGTTGGGGTATCGTAGGATAGTCTAGCCAAGAGTCAAAGCTGGCTTGCTGCAATAACTCCACCAACCCTTCTTGATAATATGCGTGTATGTAGGATCTGATGTAAGTCTTGCTGAGTACCTTTGTACTCATGTTGCTATAATTTACATTTTACAGAAGACGCTGCAACCCCTTCTGATGGGTTCTATGTAGACGTTGACATCAACGAGTAGGCTAAAGACCCAGGTGGTGACCCTGAGCTTGTGAAGGACCACGTAGTATAGCTAGGCTTTCCAAGCCTCTTTTATTTTACTAGTTGTCTGTACTCAGACAATGTACTTCCGCTGCTGGTTTGTATGACTGTATGACTTGTATGTTGGGTCGTGAGACCCGTACCTTTGTGTATGTTATGTATGGCTCCCTGAGCCTTAAATAAAGTACTTGTGTCGTAGAGTCATGTTGTGATGCTTCGTTGTATTTGCACATATCGAGCATATTGTGTGTATGATTGAAATGCTTGGTATGTGTGGGATCTGACTACCTAGTTGTTTATCTTTAGTAGCCTCTCTTACCGGGAAATGTCTCCT
>NC_057797.1:417853440-417919585 GCF_018294505.1 Triticum aestivum | reverse complement strand
CTGCTCTGGAACACTTAGGCTGGCCGGCATGTGTCCTTCTTCGTTCCTGTGTCTGTCCCTTCGGGGAAATGTCACGCTTTGAGTACCGGAGTCCTGTTAGCCCGCTACAGCCCGGTTTACCGGAGTCCTGCTAGCCCAGTGCTACAGCCCGGACCCACTTGCTGATGACCGACACGTTCGAAGCTGGGTCATGGATGCCTGTCCCTGTAAGTCTGTGCCACTTTGGGTTTACGACTAGTCATGTCAGCCCGGGCTCCTTATCATATGGATGCTAGCGACACTATCATATACGTGAGCCAAAAGGCGCAAACGGTCCCGGGCAAAGGTGAGGCGACACCCGTGGGGATACCGTGCGTGAGGCCGCAAAGTGATATGAGGTGTTACCAGCTAGATCGATGTGACATCGAGTCGGGGTCCTGACATTTAATCCTTTCTATGAGATTAAGTAGTGTGCCAAATCCATTGTTTGTCATCAATTTAAATTGGTGAAGGATAAGCATAATGTAATTCTTACTCTTGTTTCATCCAAGTGATTCAATTCCTTATTCCGGAGGTTCATCGAAATTCTTGACTTCTTTTGTTCATCTTTCTTTTCTAGAGCTCCAAGTTATTTCAATTATTTCACCACGGGGATTCATCTAAATCGGTACAAGGATTCACCTTGTGTTTTCAACTTCTTTTTCCTTCCGTTTGAACATTCCTTTGTTTACCGGAGTTCTTCATGAAGGTTCTACATGATGGTTCATCGAGGATTTAATTCCTTCTCGAAGTTTTTCATCAGGATTCTTTTCAGAGGAACTCAAGCATTCTTTATCTTGCATTTTAAAGTGCAATTCTTTCTACCATATTATCGGAGGTGGTATTATGCCATTCTTGATAATTTGAGTTCATGTTTTCATGATTCACATGTTGTCAAGAATGAGATATTTAAAATCCATCAATCTCGTCATTAGATTTATCTTGGGTTATATTTCACCTAAAGCCCTCCCTAAGGATTGTTGCTATAAAGGTGCTCATATATGATCCAAGTTCTTCATCTACCCTCCCGGTGAAATAAGCTTCTCGTCTCCTTGTTCATTCCAATCCAATTCTTATCCCGTGAGTGGCAGGTTGTCACCGCATAATTTGATATGTATTCCATAAGAACATATCAAGCGTATTTTTTCGTTGGTGGTGTTCCAACAACTCCGTTCGACCCTTCTCCTAAAGATGCCTTTTCAAGCTCTTTTGTGGCAGAAGATGGCATTTTCTTCTCCATTCTTTTATTTCAATTATTTATCTTCTATTCTTTTGTTCCGGAGCCATTGCGATGTTGTTCTTTTCTCTCATCATCTTGGATCGTGCTCTTTTCGTGTTTATCCATCAATCGGATTTTGGGTTCCGGCAGACCCTTGAGGTTCGAACACTAGGGTGCGCGCGGAGATTTCGCCTCCTACCTACCTGCACTCCTCCGCCTTGCTAGGATCTAAACTAAGGAAAGAACGACACAAGAGACAAACGGTTTATACTGGTTCGGGCCACCGTTGTGGTGTAATACCCTACTCCAGTGTGTGGTGTGGTGGATTGCCTCTTGGGCTGATGATGATGAACAATACAAGCGAGAACAGCCTCGCGAGGGTCTGTTCTTGGCTGGGGCGTTGAACTGGTGGGAGGAGTTCAGTCACCTTTCTCTCTCTCTCTTTTTGATCGAAACCCCTCTCTAAAGAGCCTCCTTCTTCCAACCCCCTTTGCTCTGTGGGTGGCTGGTCCAATTTATAGAGGCCCTCGTCCTCTTCCCAGATATCGAGTGGGAAGGGAGCCAACAATGGCGGGCTAATTTGAAGGGGGACAGCTAGTATCAGCTATCTGACAAAAGTAGTCTTCGCCTGCGCAAAGTTCTGGTGATGACGCCGTCTTGGGCTCCACGGTGACCTCCATCTCGTAGTCCTCCTGGTCTTGGTCTCGTTGCACCGAAATGGCAACCTTTGCCTGATGCCTCGGTACTCCACGGATGCGCTTGCCCCCTTTGCACCAAAGAGGAAAGGAGGACACTGCGCGGGCTGGCACCTGCCTGGCGCCCTTGGTCGTCATGGCTTGCGTCACGGGCACCTCGTGAGGTATCCTGCCTTGGTCTCTCCGCCTCCTCGTGAGCCAGCCTGACGAGGCCGTGCCTGAGGAAGCTCCGCGTCGTCCGCCCAGCAAGGCTTGGCCCGTTGCGAGGGTCTTGGGTTTGTATTGGTGAAGATGGGCCGCGCTGGGCCCCCTCTTTGAGCCATGCCGCAGGCCGCAGGCAGGCAAGTCTGGGGACCCCCGTTCCCAGAACACCGACAGTAGCGCCTGGGCCCAAGGCGCGCCCAAGCTTGGCCGTGCAGGGAGGCGGAAGGGCAAGAGCGAAGCGCCGCGGGCCCCAACAGCCTGCGGCCTTGGGCGCCATGTGGCGGTTGATTGGATGTGGGCGTCTCCACTTCCCCATGGCGCCTCGGCAACTGCACGGATTGGACAAGTCCCTGCATGCAAAGTGGGTCATAATTACCTGCGATCGTGGGGCTGTTGGTTGGCCCTCGCCAGCTATAAGTACGGATCGGCGCGCGCCCTTCCAGTTCATCCCCCCTTGCTTCTCCTTCTTCTTCATGGCCCCGTTGAGGAGGTTCTCGGCCGCAGAGAAGGGGAAGGCTCGCCAGGTTGAGCCCGCCACTCCCCCGCCCAAGCGCGGCCGAGGGCGCCCTCGCAAACATCCTGTGGCCACCACGGTAGCTCCCCGCGGCCGTGGAGGCGATTTTCAGCACAGCGACGGACGGATTGCTGCGGCCGGGGGCACGCTCCGGCTGCGCGTCCCCCTAGGCCGCGCTTTCGCGCTGCCAAAGTGCTGCCGGAGTTCGTCGTCTGGTCGGCGGAGCCGACTAGCACCCGGCTTCCACTTCCTCGCTTCCTCCTTGGCGAGCTCCCGGCCGGCGCCCCGGGCGGCCTCTGGCTTCAGGCCGACGGCTGCTGCAGCTGGGCCTCATGGGTCTCACTGGAGGTCTCTGCAGCCGGGAGCCTGTCAGTGGCCCGCAGTTGGCAGACGTTTGCCCGCGCGCGTGGCCTGAGCTGTCGGTGCACCCTACACTTCAAGTTCGATGGCGATACCACCCTCTACGTGAGGATGTTTGGGGAAGATGGTCGCCGCGCAGGGTGTTGCCCCGAGGGTGGCGACCGCGGCTGGGAACCCAGCTCCGGCGATGATGGAGAGGGCAGCGCTCGCGTGGCTGGTGGTGCTCAGGGTTCGTCAAGCTTCTGCAGTTCTTCTTCAGGCGGCGACTCTTCTAGCGGTGGCCGCGGTCAGCCTCCACGCCGTCGTATCTGCTTGGGAGGTGGTAACGTGTCCGCCCGCCGTCGCGCCCTGGTGAAGCGCGAGAGGGAGTCTGCCTGAGCTCCGGAGGCAGCTCGGGCCTTCCCTCCGGGCCGGTGTGAGGCGAGCTGCACCAGATTTTTTCTTTCTTTTCCTTTTTCCTGCGTAATTAAAGACAACAGTGTGGAGCCCCGCGGGGGCGTGTTTGGGTTATTGCTGTTAATCATCATTTTGCTTTCGCTATCGTCCCTTCCGGCTGCGTGCCCGCGCGTGGATAGTTCCCGGCCCCGGCCGTGGGGGGCGACCGACCCAGGCCCTTTGTTTGTGTCGCGGTGCCCGTGGGGCACGGACTGGAGGGGTGCTCCTGTAATGGGCCCAGGTCGCGAACCCTTTGAATGACTAGGATAGGAACACTCGCGAGGGTGCTCGGCTGCCCCCCCTCGCGAGGCCTTGCACAGGAGAAATCGAGGCTGGAGAGTGAAAAGTCGAAGAACCACAAGCCAAAGACGGCAACAACTTCAATAAACTTCGAATGAGAAGGAACAAGCCAACTGCGGAAAGCAAATGAAAAGCCGCATCCGGCACCTAATCTAGTCTTCGACGTCTTCTCTCCAGCGCGGAGCTAAGTGCTGCCACTTGGCGTGGGAGGAAGCCCCAGGACCTGAGGCTGGCGCTCCTGAGACTCCGGGGCGTGTACAGCCCCAACTAATTATTACGTGAGAGTGTCACGGGCGGTGAGCTTCACAGGCGTTGGCCTTCTTCACAGGCTCCGGGCCTTTTCCAAAACGCGATAGCTTCACAGGCATTCGCCTTCTTCACAGGCTCTGAGCCTTTTCCACAACGCGATAGCTTCACAGGCATTCGCCTTCTTCACAGGCTCTGGGCCTTTTCCAAAACGCGATAGCTTCACAGGCATTCACCTTCTTCACAGGCTCTGGGCCTTTTCCAAAACGCAATAGCTTCACAGGCATTTGCCTTCTTCACAGGCTCTGGGCCTTTTCCAAAACGCGATAGCTTCACAGGCATTCGCCTTCTTCACAGGCTCTGGGCCTTTTTAGGGGTAGAACCTCCGGAGGTGCTGGATGTTCCATGCGTTCTGGACTGGCACCCCCTCCTGAGTCTCCAAGCGCGCGGAGCCGGGCCTGGAAACTTGAACAACTTTGAACGGGCCCTCCCACATGGGAGAGAGCTTGTGCAGCCCCTCCCTGGAGAGAACCCGCCTGAGCATGAGGTCTCCTACCTCGAGAGTTCTGGGGCGGATGTTGCGGCAGTGATATCGCCGCAGTGCTTGTTGGTACCTCGCCACTCGTAGCGCGGCTTCTCGGCAACGTTCCTCCACCAGCACGAGGTCCATCCCCCGCATGGCGTCCTGCTGCGCCTCGTCGAACGCCAGGACCCGCGCGGAGCGACGTCTGACCTCATGAGGGAGGACCGCTTCGGCTCCGTAGACCAGGAAGAACGGGGTCTCTCCAGTCGGCTTGGTCGCGGTCGTGCGGATGGACCACAACACGGATTGAAGCTCGTCGCACCAACCTCTGCCGTAGGCCTCCAGCTTCTTCTTGAACGTCCTGGTCTTGAGGCCCCTCAGGACCTCCGCGTTGGCTCACTCGGCCTGGCCGTTGCTTCGGGGGTGCGCCACCGAAGCGTAGCATATCTGCGTTCCAAGGTTAGCACAGTATGTTTTGAAGAGGTTACTGGTGAACTGCGAACCGTTGTCCGTGATTTTGCGATTCGGCACCCCGAACCGGCTCACGATGCCCTTGATGAACTTGACCGCGGAACCCGCGGGAATGGCGCGGACAGCCTCTACTTCGGCCCACTTGGTGAACTTGTCCATGGCGACGTAGAGGTAGCGGTAGCCCCCTGGCGCCCGAGGAAACGGGCCCAAGATGTCCAGCCCCCAGACTGTGAATGGCCACGAAAGGGGTATAGTCTGCAAGCCTCCTGCTGGCTGATGGATCTGCTTGGCATGGAACTGGCAGGCCTCACAAGCTTTCACTAGTTCGACGGCGTCATTGAGCGCGGTGGGCCAATAAAACCCACTGCGGAATGCCTTGCCGACGAGGGTCCGCGATGATGAATGATGTCCGCAGTCTCCGCCTTGTATATCTTCCAGCAGTTCCTTCCCTTGCTCCCTGGAGATGTAGCGCAGGGATACATCGTTTGGTCGCTTCCAGTAGAGCTCTCCATCCTTGATGCAGTATGTCGTGGCCTGGCATGCCACTCGCTCCGCTTCCTCCTCCTTCTTCGGCCGGGTCCCTTGCGTTAAGTAACTCCGGAGCTCCGCGATCCAGCATCCCTCCTGAGGTTCCATCGTCAGGAACAGGCGTGCTCCCGAGGCCGGGCCACAGGCCGGAGCCCCTGAGGTAGGTGGTTGGGGGAGCTCCTCCCGGGGCTGAGCCGTGTTTGATAATGACGGCAGGGCTGAGGGCTTGAAGAGCCGCTCCTCGAAAACGCCAGGCTCCTGAGGTAGCCGCCTGGACGCCCGTTTGGCGATGTCGTCGGCCTCCTGATTGGTGCCACGGGGCACATGCTGCAACTCCAACCCCCAGAACTGCTTCTCCATCCTGCGGACATCCGCTAGGTACGCTTCCATGTGCTCATCCTTCAGCTCGTACACCTTGTTGGAGAAATTGACAAGGAGCTGCGAATCGCCCTTGATGGTGAGGCGTTTCACCCCCAGGGCGGCTGCGGCCTTCAAGCCCGCTATTAAACCCTCATACTCCGCTATGTTGTTGGAGACCTTTTCACCTTGCTGGAAACAGAGCTGCACGACATAATAGAGCTTGTCCTGGGTGGGCGATATAAGCACCGCCCCAGCCCCAGTGCCATGCCTGGAGAACGCCCCATCAAAGTACATGACCCAGCCTTCTGGTGCCTCGCTTCCCGGGGATAGGGACCGATCCTCGTCGGCCTTGAGGCCCGACGCCTCCATCCATTCTGCTACAAAATCCACCAACGCTGCTCCCTTGATGACTCTGGTCGTGCTGAATTCGAGCTGAAACGCTTGCAGTTCTATGTTCCACTCAGCGACCCTTCTAGCTGAATTAGGGCTCTTGAGCACTCTCTCTAGGGGGTATGACGAGACGACCTTGATGGGGTGACCCTGAAAATAGTGCCGCAGCTTGCGCGAGGCCACCAGTAGCACGAGGAGGAGTTTCTGAGGCATGGGGTATCGTTCCCTTGCATCCCGCAACACCGTGCTGACGAAGTACACTAGGTGCTCAACGAGGTGGAGTGCGTCAGTGCTGGTGGCTGCCTTTGGAGACCATGGCGCCTCTTGAGGCAATGAGGCCTCCCGAGACTGGCCATCTGGGAGAGGGGCCTCTTCCGCCTCCGGTGCGCCCCTCTGTGGCGGCTGATCCTCCTCAGCCGCGGTGGCGGTTTCTGTGGGCCTTCCTTGTCCCTGTTCTGCCTTGTCCCGGGTTGCTGCCGCGGTTTTGATTCGGCGCTCCTCTCTGACTGCCACCAAGGCTATGCTGGCGGAGTAGGGAGTGGCGGCGAGGTAAAGCACCAGGGGCTCTTGAGGGCGCGGAGCCACCATGACCGGTGGGCTGGTCAGGTATCTCTTGAGATCCTGGAACGCCTTGTCGGCCTCTTCAGTCAACTCGAAGGGCCCCTTTTTCTTCATTAGCTGGAAGAAGGGTAGCACTCGTTCCCCCAACTTGGAGATGAAGCGCCCTAGAGCGGTCACGCGCCCCATGATCTTCTGCATTTCTCTGAGGGTCTTCGGCGGGCTCATGTCCTCCACCACCTTGACCTTCTCCGGGTTAGCCTTGATGTCTCAGTGGGACACGAGGAAACCCAAGAGCTTGCCCGAGGGGACTCCGAACACACACTTCTCTGGGTTGAGCCGTAGGTTCACTGCATTGAGGCTTGCGAAGGTTTCCTCCAGGTCTTGTATCAAGGTCCTGGCCTCCCGAGACTTTACCACAATGTCATCGACGTAAGCTTCAACATTCTTCCCGAGCTGTGGGCCTAAGGTGATGTGCATCAGCCGCTGAAAGGTCGCCCCAACGTTAAGCAGCCCGAATGGCATGCATGTGTAGCAGTACACCCCACACAGGGTTAGGAAGGCCGTCTTCTAGATGTCTTCTACCGCCATCTTGATCTGGTGATACCCAGAGAAGGCATCCAAGAAGCATAACAGGTTGCATTCCGCAGTGGAATCGACGATCTGGTCCATGCGGGGGAGCGGGAACGGATCTTGCGGGCATGCTTTGTTGAGGTTGGTGAAGTCGACACACATGCGCTCCTTCCCTCCCTTCTTTGGCACAACGACAGGGTTGGCCAACCAATCCGGGTACCGAACCTCGCGAATGACCCCAGCGGCTTATAATTTGCGGGTCTCTTGGACGATGAAGGCCTGCTTTTCTGTGGACTGCCGCCTGGCCTTCTGCTTCACAGGGCGCACGTTGGGGCACACGTTGAGGTGATGCTCGATTACACTCCTAGGGATCCCTGCCAACTGGTCAGGCTCCCAAGCGAATACCTTCTTGTTTGTGCGCAGGAACCCAACCAGGGCCTCCTCCTGCTCGGGTTTGAGGTGGGCGCCTATGGTGAAAGTGGCGTTGGTGGACCCGTCCTCATCGACGGGTATCTGCTTGGTTTCTGCCTTGTCTTGGGTGAACAACTATTTCTTCTTGGCGGGTGCAGCCCCCTTGGGCTCGGGGGTCTCCAAGTCGGCGGGCTGTGTCGACGCCGCCGTCTTGAAGGCGAGCTTGAGCACCTGCAGCGCGTCCCCGGTGTCCCCTTGCATGGTGAGGACTCCGCTGCTCCCGGGCATCTTCATGAGGTTGTACGCCGGGTGCGTCGCGGCCATGAACTGGGCACGCGCTGGGTAGCCGAGGATGGCGTTGTAGGGGATGCCGATGGGGGCGATGTCCCAGGGAGGATGGCGTTACTGGGAGCCGGATCTATCCCAGGGAGCTGGACGACTCGCCCCCCACGCCTGAGAAGGGCCGGCTGGATTGCAGCCGTTCCAGGGGTATGCAGAGGAGGTTGAAGGCCTCGACCGAGAGCATGCTGAGGCCCGTGCCGCCATCAATGAGGGTTCTGGTGACGGCTACCTGGCAGATGGTGGGGGTGCACAGCATGGGGAGCGCACCCGAGCAGGCCGAGTTGGAGGGGTGGTCCTCCGAGCTGAAGATCAGGCCGGTCTCGGGCGCCGCCCGGTCCAGGGGAGCCCCCTGCCGCGTGGAAGCGGTGCTGGCCCGGCGGATGAACGGCTTCACATGGTGACTTGTAGGCAGCGCCTGCGAGCCGCTCAAGAGGGCCGCGACGACCGGGGGTGTTGGTGTAGCGCGATGGGCGGGGAAGAGGTTGCGGGGCTCTTCCCGAGAGGCCATGGAGGCTGCCGGCGGGTGGAGCAGCCATGTGCGCGGGGCGCCGATGAGGGCCATGGGGACCCAGTTGGTCACGACCCTATCGTCACCTCCGGATTCGAGGAGGGCCTCCTCGCTCGCCAGCAAGAAGGCCGGCGGATCTGTCACGCCGCCGTAGCGCGGCGGCGTCGTCGGCTTGAGCTTGTCCGGCCACCGTGCCCGTTGCAGGGCTGGGGCCAGGGCTCGGAGCCCCCTGGCCCCCGTGCTGGTGCCGGCGGCCGGAGCGGGCGACGCGCTACCCATCGCGAGGCAGGACGTGGCGGTGGTGGAAGAGAAAACTCCGGTGCACCCCCTACCTGGTGCGCCAAATGTCGGATTTCGGGTTCCGGCAGACCCTTGAGGTTCGAACACTGGGGTGCGCGCGGAGATTTCGCCTCCTACCTACCTGCACTCCTCTGCCTTGCTAGGATCTAAACTAAGGTAAGAACAACACAAGAGACACAGGGTTTATATTGGTTCGGGCCACCGTTGTGGTGTAATACCCTACTCCAGTGTGTGGTGTGGTGGATTGCCTCTTGGGCTGATGATGATGAACAATACAAGGGAGAACAGCCTCATGAGGGTCCGTTCTTGGCTGGGGCATTGAACTGCTGGGAGGAGTTCAGTCACCTTTCTCTCTCTCTCTTTTTGATCGATACCCCTCTCTAAAGAGCCTCCTTCTTCCAACCCCCTTTGCTCTGTGGGTGGCTGGTCCTATTTATAGAGGCCCTGGTCCTCTTCCCAAATATCGAGCGGGAAGGGAGCCAACAATGGTGGGCTAATTTGAAGGGGGGCAGCTAGTATCAGCTATCCTGACAAAAGTAGTCTTCGCCTGCGCAAAGTTCTAGTGATGACGCCGTCTTGGGCTCCACGGTGACCTCCGTCTCGTAGTCCTCCTAGTCTTGGTCTCGTTGCACCGAAATGGCATCCTTTGCCTGATGCCTCGGTACTCCGCGGCTGCGCTTGCCCCCTTTGCACCAAAGAGGAAAGGAGGACACTGCACGGGCTGGCACCCGCCTGGCGCCCTTGGTCGTCATGGCTTGCGTCACGGGCACCTTGTGAGGTATCCTGCCTTGGTCTCTCCGCCTCCTCGTGAGCTAGCCTAACGAGGCCGTGCCTGAGGAAGCTCCGCGTCGTCCGCCCCACGAGGCTTGGCCCCTCGCGAGGGTCTTGGGTTTGTGTTGGTGAAGATGGGCCGCGCTAGGCCCCCTCTTTGAGCCACGCCACAGGCCACAGGCAGGCAAGTCTGGGGACCCCCGTTCCCAGAACGCCGACACCATCTAACCGGAGTGTTGTGTCATCTCTTCTAGTTCTTTTCACCTTATCAAGTCTTTCATCTCTTTTCAAACGAAGTGCTGTCCGAATTTGTAATTCCTTGTTTCCTCTTCCCTACCGGAGTGCTTTCAACTTCATTCATCTCCATTGTATTCTTTTCTCGATATGGATTAACCTCTTCAAGGTTCGTGGTTTCACTCATTTGTCAATGAAGCAATTTAGTTTTACCTCCCCTCTTTTCTCTTCGGATGTTCCTTCGGTGCCATTCTAGATCTCGGGACGAGATCCTCTCGTAGTGGTGGAGTGTTGTAACGCCCCGAGACCGATGCGCCAGGTGTCGTCCAGTTATTCACTGTTGTTGCCTTGTCTTTTGCTTGCGTGTTGCATCTTACCATGTCATCATGTGCATTGCATCATCATGTTTTCAAAACTTGCATTCGTCCGGGTCTCCCAGTTCCGCCCGTTGTCCGTTCTGAGCCCAAACACACTTGCACGCGCCCGCGGCATGTTCGAAATAGTATTTTATAAGTGGCCAGAAAAATGTTCTCGGAATGGGATGAGAGTTGGCGTGCGGTCTTATTATAGTGTAGATAGACCGCCTGTCAAATTTCATCGCATTCGGAGTTCATTTGATGCCCCAACGGATAACTATAGCGACATTATAGTCGGTCAAATGTCGGACGTTTTCGGTCTCCGAAAACAGTCGCTGGGCCTCTATCTCTCTTCTCTCCTCTCTGCCCGAGGCCTTCTACACAACCCACACGCTCCAACCTACCCCTCCTCGTGTCTGGAGCCGTCAGATCATGATCGGAGGCTCCGAAAACCCCCCTAAACACCCTAACCCTAGAACCTGCCCCATATAAACCACCTCCCCTTCCATATTTGGGCAGCTACCTACCCCTCCTCCTAAAATTCCGCGCTCCTAATCATCATCCGCCACCTCCACCTTGTTTTCCGCATGCACCCTCTCCCCCTCCGCCACTTGGCTCCTCCTCCTCCACCACCAGCCGCCGTGACCCGTGAAGCCCATCCGGGGCCCGCCCAGGCCCGGATCTCTCCACCATCACCTGTACGCCGCTCCTGAGATGTCCCGCTCGTTCTGGATCGGGAGAGCCTCCCAAGCTCCTCCCGCTTGATCTAGAGCATCCCCGCGCTGGCCGAGCCTCCTCCTCCTTACCTCGTCGCCAGTGAGCGCTGTCGTCAGATAAGCCGGTCAGGCCAGTACCCCGCCGCCCTCCGCCTTCCCTGACCGTCTCCCTCTCCTCCTCCCTCTAACCTCTCTCTCCCGCCATGTTCAGGGTCCCCCATGGCCGCCGGATCTGGGTGCCCTGCCGTCATCCTACTCGTTTCCGGCCTCCCCTGCTGTTGCCTCGCCCAGATCAGTTGGATCCGGCGAGTTCTTCGCCGCCGCTGTCCGCATCGAGTTCCGTTTCGTTCCCTGCTTCAAAACGAGAGGACGAGGCGCCCGTTCACCCGCGCCTCGCGTTGACCGCGCCTTCGCCATGTCCAGCGCCAGCTCGTGCTTGGGCCACCTCCCATTCGTTCATTGACCACAGGCCCAGCCAGCGCCAGGAGAGCCCAGCTTCCTCCGCGGCCAGCCCGCACCGCGCCTGCGCCGAGGCCCAGCCGCCTACCTTGTCCAGCCCAGCACCGGCGGGCCAAGGCCCATGGGTGAGGCCACACCGCAGCGCCCCTCCTCTATTTTTCCTCCTGTTGGGCCAACTTGTTTCGACCCGTTTCTATTTTTTCTGTCCAGCGGATTTAGCTATTTTCCCAGAGAATGCCAGTTTTGCAGAATAGCCCCTAAACTTCATGCATTTAATAACTTCTCAACCGCGCATCGAATCTAAATAAGTTATATATGTAACTTGACTAGAATTTCATCTAGTTTCACAAGATCCAACTTTTGATCATGTTTGACATGTTTAAAATGATATTTGTTTAAATTTGCTCCTATGCCATGTTAAAATTATTTAATTCACAACTAAATAATCGTAGCTCGGTTTTAAATAATCTTTATATGTAAATGGGGTAGAAAAATGCCTAGTTTAACATGGTGTACTTGTTTTGCATGTTTAACAACCCTAAAATTGTGTTTAGGGCAGAACAGCACCAAATCTAAAATATGCATATGGGGATTTACCGGAATTTGTTGTTCGTTGTTTCCGGCCTCATTTAACCTTGACTAGATAGGTAGTTTATATTTGCTTCACCCTCTTGCCATGTTTAACAACATTTAATATTGTTGAGTACCTAAACGAGATCGAACTAAATAAGGCATGAGGTGTTCCGTCAATATGCAACTCGTTGCATATTGAGCTCCACTTAATTTGTAGGATTGCTTGTGCACTTTGCCATGCTATGCATATTAAACCGGACATGCATCATACTTGGTTGTGCATCATGCCATGATTATATGATGGTTGTTTACTATGTTGTTTGCTTCTTTCCGGTGCTGCTTCTTCAGGTTGGTTCCGTTAACGTCGTGATTGTGAGGACTCATTCGTCTACGTCCATTTGTCTTCTTCATGGACTCGTTCTTCTTCCTTGCGGGATTTCAGGCAAGATGACCATACCCTCGAAATCACTTCTATCTTTGCTTGCTAGATGCTCGCTCTTTTCCTATGCCTATGCTGCGATACCTACCACTTGCTTATCATGCCTCCCATATTGTTGAACCAAGCCTCTAACCCACCTTGTCATAGCAAACCATTGATTGGCTATGTTACTGCTTTGCTCAGCCCCTCTTATAGCGTTGTTAGTTGCAGGTGAAGATCGAAGTTTGTTCCATGTTGGAACATGGAGATGTTGTTCCATGTTGGAACATGTTTACTTGTTGGGATATCACATTATATCTTATTTAATTAATGCATCTATATACTCGGTAAAGGGTGGAAGGCTCGGCCTTATGCCTGGTGTTTTGTTCCACTCTTGCCGCCCTAGTTTCCGTCATATCGGTGTTATGTTCCCGGATTTTGCGTTCCTTACGCGGTTGGGTTATAATGGGAACCCCTTGACAGTTCGCTTTGAATAAAACTCCTCTAGCAAGGCCCAACCTTGGTTTTACCATTCGCCACCTAGCCTCTTTTTCCCTTGGGTTAGGCCAGCACAAGGGTCATCTTTATTTTAACCCCCCCCCCCCGGGCCAGTGCTTGTCTAAGTGTTGGTTCGAACTGAGTAGACTGCGGGGCAACCTCGGGGAAACTTGAGGGCTGGTTTTACTCGTAGGATGTATCATCCGGTGTTGCCCTGAGAATGAGATATGTGCAGCTCCCATCAGGATGTCGGCACATCGAGTGGCTTTGCTGGACTTGTTTTACCATTGTCGAGGATTTCTTGTAGAACTGGGATACCGAGTCTGATTGGAATGTCTCGGGAGGAGGTCTATTCCTTCGTTGACCGTGAGAGCTTGTCATGGGCTAAGTTGGGACACCCCTGCAGGGTATTGAACTTTCGAAAGCCGTGCCCGCGGTTATAGGCAGATGGGAATTTGTTAACGTCCGGTTATAGAAAACCTGAAGTTGACCTTAATTAAAATGCATCAACCGCGTGTGTAACCGTGATGGTCTCTTTTCGGCGGAGTCTGGGAAGTGAACACGGTGTTGGAGTTATGCTTGACGTAGGTTGTTTTAGGATCACTTCTTGATCATAGCTTCTCGAACGTGCTTTGCCTTCTCTTCTCGCTCTCATTTGCGTATGTTAGCCACCATATATGCTAGTCGCTTGCTGCAGCTCCACCTCATACCACTACCTTACCTTTAAGCTTAAATAGTCTTGATCGCGAGGGTGCGAGATTGCTGAGTCCCCATGGCTCACAGATACTTCCAAAACCAGTTTGCAGGTGCCGTTGAACCGAGCAGGTGACGCAAGCAAGCTCAAGGAGGAGCTCGATGAAGATCTTGTCCTTTGTGTTGTTTCGTTCTAGTTGATCAGTAGTGGAGCCCAGTTGGGGTCGATCGGGGAACTTGTCGCATTTGGGGTTCTTCTTTTATTTTGCTTCCGTAGTCGGACCTTGATTGTATTTGGATGTCGTAATGCTTTATTCATGTATTTGTGTGAAGTGGCGATTGTAAGCCAACTATGTATCTCTTTCCCTTATGTATTACATGGGTTGTGTGAAGATTACCTCACTTGCGACATTGCTTTCAATGCGGTTATGCCTCTAAGTCGTGCTTCGACACGTGGGAGATATTGCCGCACCGAGGGTGTTACACTGACGAACTCCTGAGGGTCTGGCTCTCCTTGCTTTACTCCTTCTTGAGGGAAACGTGCTTCGAAACACGCCTCCATGTGGTGCCCAAGCGCCTCCCTCGTGACCTTAGCCAGGTCGGTGGCCCTCCAGGGGAGAGCCCTCGAGCGCTGCCTGAGGAGGGTGCCGGGCGCGCTTTCCTATGCGATGGAAGGAGGTTCCCCTTGGGCAGGCGCGGGCCTAGAGGGGCCTGCCTCCTGAGGGGTTGGGCCGGACGATGTCTTCTTCTTCTTGGGGGCGGTCTCGGGAAGCCTCCTGCTTCCGCGATCCGGGTCGTCCAGTGACGCAGCCTGAAGGGCTCGCTCCAGGGAACACACCGCGTCCTTCTCTTCACAGAGCACCGTGAAGACTCCGCCACTTCCCAGCATCTTGAGGATGTTGTAGCCGTGGTGAGTTACGACCATGAACTTGGCCAGCGCTGGGTACCCAAGGATGGCGTTGTACGGTAGGAGAATGTGTGCGACGTCGAAGTTGATGAGCTCGGTGCGGTAGTTGTCGCCTGCCCCGAAGGTGACAGGGAGGTGGACCTCCCCAATAGGGACCATGGAGCCGTCGGTGATTCCGAAGAAAGGCTTGGTTGGTTGAAGCTGGCTGTAGGGCACTTGGAGATTGTTGAATGTTTCCACGGACATGACGTTGAGCCCTGCCCCGCCATCGATGAGGGTCCTGGTGACCACCACATTGCTGATGATTGGGGAACAAAGCATCGGGAGAACTCTGGCTGTAGCCGCACACTTGAGCTGATCTGCTGAGATGAACGTGATGGCGCACGCCGACAACCTGAGAGGGCACGTGGCTTCGAGCTTGGGGAGGACGGCATTCACTTCGCGGGCGAACTGCTTGAAGATGCGTTGAGAGGCTGCGGCTTGAGCCCCGCCCAGGATGCAGGCGATCGCGCGCGGCTCCTGGAAGCCTCCAGCCCCCTCGTCCTGATGGCGGTCCTTGTTTCTCCTTGGCTGCGGCGGCAGCGGAGGGAGGCATGTGGTGCCTTGTGGGCGATCCTCGCGAGGCTGATCCCTCCAGTCTCCCTCGCGAGGCTGGTCTTGCCAACAATCCTCGCGAGGTTGATTGCGCCACCCTTAGCGCGGGCCACGGTCTTTCCAGCGTCCTGCATTCCTTCCTCCTCCTCGACCGTAGCCCCGGTCACCGCGATCAGGGCGATGGCCGATCCTTCCTTCTCGCACGGCTCGGAGCTCCTGACATTCGTTGGTGTTGTGGGTGTGGAGGTCGTGGTACACACAGTACCAACTTCCCTTGGAAGGTTCGGGCTGATCTCTGCCCCGCTTGGTGTCTGGTTCTGCCGCGAGCACGGCAGCCCCCTTGCACTTCACATCCTTGGCCTTGGTCTTCTTCTCTTCTGGGTCTGCGGTAGGCAGCTCGAGGAGGGAGAGACACCCTTCCTCATCCCTGGCGCACTTGGTTGCCAAGTGGAACAACTCCAAGGAAGTGCACAGGTCTTCATGCATCGCCAGCTCCTCCTTCATCTTGACATTGCGCACGCCGTCGGAGAAGGCTGAGATGATGGCCTCCTCAGTCACCTTGGGAATCTTGAGGCATGCGTTGTTGAAGCGCAGGATGTACTTCTGCAGGGTCTCCCCGGGTTGTTGCTTGATGCGGCGCATGTCGCTCACGGTGGGTGGCCGGTCGCGAGTACCTTGGAAGTTGACGATGAAGCGGGTGCGCATCTCTTCCCAGGAGGAGATCGTGCCTGGAGCCAGGTTCAGGAGCCAGGTGCGGGCCCCGTCCTTGAGCGCCATGGGAAACCAGTTCGCCATGACCTTCTCGTCTCCGTTGGCAGCTTCGATGCCTAGCTCATAGAGCTGGAGGAACTCCGCAGGGTCGGCCGTGCCGTCGTAACGAGGAGGCAGATCTGGCTTGAACTTGCCGAGCCACGCGACGCTGCGTAGCTCAGTGGTGAAGGCACGGCAGCCTGTTGTGGCCACGGGAGGCCTTGGGTGACGGAGAGCTTGGTCTTGCATGTCCCCACGCGCTGCAGCTAGGAGCAGCGCGGGGTCTTGACGTGCGGGAGCAGGAGCATGGTCGCGACGTGCTAGAGCAGGGAGCGTCCGGGCAGCTTCTTGCGGGCGAGGGACTTCTTGTCAGCTCTGCTCTTGCTGCGCTGGCACCTGACGGAGCGGGTTCCACCCAGGGGCCACGCGCCTCGGAGCCATGGCGCCTTCTTGGGGAGGAGGCGGTCGGGGCGCCGCCGGAGCCTCGTCGCCCGCGCGGGGCGGGGTGCGGTGCAGCGGAACGGACGGCGCAGGAGAGCCCCCTGCGGCGCGGACGAGCCATTCTTCGTAGGCATCATTGACGGGATGGTAGCACAGGAGCTTGTTTGCCGCGATGAGCACAGCTCGAACCTCCATGGGTGCGCGGAGCGCGCGGGACGAAGAACCAGCTGGGGTGAGTGAGGGAGTAGCGGTGCGGCCGTCTTGCCGCACGGACGGATGCTGAGACGACGCTTGCTGCTCATCCCCCGCCGGGCCGGTGGCGGCATTGACGGCAGGTGACGGGGAATGGCGAGGATGCCCGCCGACAGGAGCCGTCTGGGCGACGCGGGAGGCGAGACCGGCCCGGTGCTCGGCGCGGGCCCGACGAGCGTCAGACATGGGCGCGATGGTCGGAGGAGAACGGGGTGGTGGAAGACGAATTCCGGCGCACCCCTACCTGGCGCACCAATGTCGGATTTCGGGTTCCGGCAGACCCTTGAGGTTCAAACACTGGGGTGCGCGCGGAGATTTCGCCTTCTACCTACATGCACCCCTCCACCTCGCTAAGATCTAAGCTATGGAATGAACAACACAAGAGACACAGGGTTTATACTGGTTCGGGCCACCGTTGTGGTGTAATACCCTACTCCAGTGTGTGGTGTGGTGGATTGCCTCTTGAGCTGATGATGATGAACAATACAAGGAAGAACAGCCTCGCGAGGGTCTGTTCTTTGCTGGGGGGACAAACTGCTAGGAGGAGTTCAGTCACCCTTCTCTCTCTGATTTCGATCTGATCCTCCGATTAAGTTCCGATCCTCTCTCTTCTCAATCCTCGATACTCTCCTTCCATCCCCCTACCCTGGGGGTGGCTAGTCCTATTTATAGAGGCCCTGGTCCTCTTCCCAAATATTGAGCGGGAAGGGCGCCAACAATGGCAGGCTAATTTGAAGGGGAACATCTGGTACACTTATCCTGACTAAAGTTTGTCCTCGCCTGCACAAAGCTCTGGTGGTGATGCCATCTTGGGCTCCACGATGACCTCCGTCGTGCAGTCCTCCTGGTCTTGGTCTCGTTGCACCGAAATGGCAACCTATGCCTGATGCCTCGGTACTCCATGGCTGCGCTTGCTCTCTTTGCACCAAAGGGGAAAGGAGGACACTGCGCGGGCTGGCGCCCACCTGGCGCCCTTGGTCGTCATGGCTTGCGTCACGGGCACCTCATGAGGTACCCCGCCTTGATATCTCCGCCTCCTCGCGAGCCATCCTGGTGAGGTCGTGCTTGAGGAAGCTCCACGTCGTCCGCTCCGCGAGGCTTGGCCCCTCGCGAGGGTCTTGGGTCTATGTTGCTGAAGATGGGCCGTGCTGGGGCCCCCCTTTGAGCCACGCCACAGGCCGAAGGCAGGCAAGTCTGGGGACCCCCGTTCCCAGAACGCCGACAGTAGCCCCCGGGCCCAAGGCGCGCCCACACTTGGCCGTGCAGGGAGGCGGAAGGGCAAGAGCGAAGCGCCGCAGGCCCTAACAGCCTGCGGCCTTGGGCGCCGCGTGGCGGTTGATTGGATGTGAGCGCCTTAGCAACCGCGCGAGTTGATAAAGGAGCGGCATCCGCATAGGCTTTGCCTTTTGGCTTTCTTCGGTTGTTGCTCAGATCCCCTTTCTTGCGCCTCTCCTTCCTTCCTCCAAAATTTCCAGATCTACTCCGACCGTGTGACCTAGGAAGCCATGGCGCCTCGTCAGTCCCCGGCCGTAGCTTTGTACTCATCTGCCCTGGACTCGCCGAACATGTCGGAGGCGAGCCTCGCCCGGTTGTGCCGGATGGCGGCGGCGCAGGGCATCGATAGGGCGAAGGTGTTCAAGGCCGGCTCCGCCACCCCTGAGGGTCAAGGGAGCACCTTCTATCCGTTCTTCGTAAGTGCCATTGCTGCTGGCCTGGTGCCTCCCTTCTCCGAGTTCTTCTTCTCTGTCCTCCGCCATTATAAGCTACAGGCTCTGCATCTCCACCCCAACTCCATCCTTCTCCTGGCAATCTTCGCCTATTACTGCGAGGCTCACGTAGGGGTGCAGCCCTCAGTGGCCTTGCTGCGCCACTACTTCTACCTCCGGACCTCTCACGGTCCTGCTTCTGCGTGTGCGAGCTTCATCGCATACGGTGGCGCCATTGCCATTTCGAACCCCGGGAAAAGGATTGAGGGCTTCAGGAGCAAGTGGGTCTTGGCAGATGCTGGGCGCATCCACCCTCGGCTGATCTTGCCCATGGAGCAACCCACGAGCTCCAGCGATTGGGGTCGAGCGGAGCTCGCGGACCCCCGCGTGAAGCTGGTGGTGGAGAAGATGGACGCGGATCTGAGGCCGGCCAACATGGCGGCGGCGAAGCTGACCGGCGCGTCGCTGCTGAGGGAATTTCTGGACCACCAGCTGGCTCCGCTTCGGCAGTACTCACTTCCGATGTGGAGGCCCCATCCGAGCCCCGCGGCCTTGGCCGACGGGGATCTGGCTGCGGTCCTCCAATCTCTCGTCGGGGGCGATGTGGTGAGGTTGGAGGGAAATCCTACGCCCTTGTTCCTCCGCGGCGACTGGGAGCAGGTAGTGGAGTCCATGCCCGTCTTCAACGGGGATGGGCCCGTGCCCATGGAGACTCCCGAGGAACCGGTGGACGTGCCCTCCGACGACTCCAGCGAAGAGGAGGAAGGAGGGGAGCGGGAAAAAGGGCCTGACTCCGAGGCGACTGACGGAGAGTCGAGGGCTCCCCTCCCCCGGCGTAGGTCCCGCGTTCTCCGCCTCTCTCCAAGCGATGACGACGAGGATGATGATGAGCAGGACGGCGGGAGCTTGCCCCCGATCCTGAAGAAGGACAGGACCAGGCTGATCTCCCACGGGCCTGCCCCAGTGCCGAGGCGGGCCGCAGACGCACGTTCCGCTTCCAAGCTTCCCGAGGTTGACCCTTCCAGCTGGCTTTCAGGCTTCAAATTTGGCCGGAGGCCACTTGAGCTCACTGGCGACGACCCGTAAGCGCTTGATTCTTGTATTTACTTTTTGTTTTGCTTCTGAGGCTTGACGTCCGCATCTTTTGGATAGGCTGGCGCCTGCAGCAAAGAAGCCGAAGGGAACTCCTACGGTTCCATCCGTGGCAGCGCCTCTGCCCGCGAAGGAAGGTGACCGCGGCGCGCGGGCTTCTCCTGCCCGGTCGTCCTCGCGAGGCCCGGCTGAGCCGGCTGTGGCGAGCTCAGCCCCCATGGCCCAAGTGACTCCCGGGGTGCCTTTGCCTGCTGCCGCCACTACAGCCGTTGGGGCGCAGCAGGCTGTGCCTCGGGATGCTGTGGCCGCGCTGCCGCCTTCTCCTTCTACTCCACCGACTGTTGTCTCTCGACTCCTCTTGCCGTTCTGGATCGTGCTGCTGTTGAGCTGGACCGGCTGCGGCAGGATCTTCTTGGCGCCAATCCTCACTTGGTGGCTGGGCGCTTGGAGCTGGCTTCAGGATGGATTCGCTCCGACGCCTTCCTCCCTTCTTCGCCTCTATCATCCCGCGGGGAGAACTCTTGGAACTTTGGCTGCAGCACGCCGGCTGCAGCACCCTCGCAACCGAGGCATAGGTCGCGGTCGTTGCCCCGGGCGAGGTCTTCATGACCCAAGGCTGGAGCGAAGTCGCCCGGGTTTGCAGGACAAGAGGCGCCTTCGCGATCCACTTGGAGTATGATGGTGCTTCGGTGGTGTTCTTCAAGGTCTTCGACGCGAACGGGCGCCGGCTGGAGTGCTGCCTCGGGAGAGGTGGTCGGGACCATGCTACGACGAGGACTGGGCCCGCCGACCGCTCCTTTGGTGGCTCCTCAGGCGGCGGAGGTGGCGGAGGTTCCAGCGACTCCGGCGAGCTCTTCGCGACTCCGGAGACGAGCGACGACAACTACGAGCCCCCGAGCCGGCGACGCTCCTGGAGCAGGGCAGGCTCGTCAGGCCGTCGCCGACTCTGATCTTGATGGGGTTGGCGCCAGTGCTTGACGGCCCACTGTTGATGATGGCGTCTTTTGCAGGGGCGCATGCAGTTAGCGTCCTTTTAGGATTTGTTCCCTGCGAGGAATCAAAGACGCGTCCCGTGGGGGCTTGTAAGGTGCCTGTGATCCTGTTTTGTTAATATAACCCTTGTCGTAGAATTGTGCGAGTTGCTCATTCCGTCTTAGCTCAGTTCTCCCTTTCGAACCTCACGAGGGCTTGGTGCTCTGCGCCGATAGGTCCCAGTCCCAAGGCGGCTTCAGCCGTCGCTGGTATGCCAGGTCGCGATGCCGTGGTCAAGGCCAGGAGGTTAGCGACCCGGGGTCCGGTAAGAGCCCCTGAGTCGCGATGCTCAGGAGGTCCCCTTTGGCGCTCAAGCAGTCGTCGTTCGGTGAGAAAGGAGAGCGGCGTCGCTAACACGAGATTGCATTAGGTGCGGGGATGGTGCCACGGTAGCTGGTGCTTCCGGGTGGTGACTTATCTCGAGAATCAGTGGCCGCTCTCTAGTGTGTCGCCGGGTCCGTGCATCGGCAGGCGTGAGGTTACTCGGCGAGGTCCTCGCGTGTCCCTCCCCTCTCGCCTTTGCTCCCCTTTCTGCTCTACGTCCTTGGGTCCCGGCCCTCGAGCGATTCTCAGCCGTCGCTGGTATGCCAGGTCGCGATGCCGTGGACAAGGCCAGAGGGTGAGGGCTGGAGAGCCAGTAGGAGCCCTGAGTCGCGATGCTCAAGCACCCCCCCTTCAACGTGCAAGAGGTTCGCGCGGATGAGAGTGAGGGAGACACCGCAAGGGTCTCGCCTGACGCGGCTCCTTTAGGAGATCCTGTAAACCCATCATAGAAAGAACGAGGGGTTGCCATGACAATTGACAGTCAGCCGTTGGTTGCTTCCGAGGGGCCATGAGGCACTGAAGGCTTGACGAGGTGGCGCCATGCGGGGCTGCCGCGGCCAGAGCTCAGCCATTCAGGTTTGTCTGCGTTGCAGGGACGGACCCATGCGCAAGCGTCATGCCGTTTGGGAGCAGTTCCGTCAGTTGGCGTCAGTTGAGCGAGCAACTAGGTCAAACACATTAGCCGCGAAGGGGTGGATTCATTCAAATAGATGCTGGGAAGGCGGACATCACTGGGTCAGGCCAGAGCGACTTGGGGATGATGCAGCCCGAGGGGCACCCCCAACAAGGTAAGTTAACAACATGAAATAAAAGGGATACATGCCGCACGGACGGACCCGTGCGGCCTGGGAATAATGCAGCCCTAGGGGGGCGCTCCCAGCTGGAAATGAAACTTGAAAGATGTCACCTGATGATGTTGAGGACGAAGGAGTGTTGGTGTAGCAGACTCGGTGGGCTGCGGAAGCCGATCCTCACGAGCCCCTAGGCCCAGGGCCCTCGGGAGGCTCCGGAGGTGCCGGTGGCTCCTCGCGGACCATCTCCATCTCCGCCAGGGCTGCGGAACGCCTGGCCTCTTGAGCCTCCACGATGTCCCTCATGGGGCGCTGGTACATGGCAGCCGCGTTCCCCCTACCTGGCACGCCAAATGTCGGATTTCAGGTTCCGGCAGACCCTTGTGGTTCGAACACTGGGGTGCACGCGGAGATTTTGCCTTCTACCTACTTGCACCCCTCCGCCTCGCTAAGATCTAAGCTATGGAAAGAACAACACAAGAGACACAGGGTTTATACTGGTTCGGGCCACCGTTGTGGTGTAATACCCTACTCCAGTGTGTGGTGTGGTGGATTGCCTCTTGGGCAGATGATGATGAACAATACAAGGAAGAACAGCCTCGCAAGGGTCTGTTCTTGGCTGGGGTGATGAACTACTAGGAGGAGCTGAGTCACCTTTCTCTCTCTCTCTTTCTGATCGAAACCCCTCTCTCAAGAGCCTCCTTCTCCGAACTACTCCGCTCTCTCTCTGTCTCTTTCTCAGCCCCCTCTTGCGGGTGGCTGATCCTATTTATAGAGGCCCTAGTCCTCTTCCCAAATATTGAGCGGGAAGGGAGCCAACAATGGCGGGCTAATTTGAAGGGGGACAGGTAGTACTAGCTACCCTGACAAAAGTAGTCTTCGCCTGCGTAAAGCTCTAGTGATGACACCGTCTTGGGCTCCATGGTGACCTCCGTCTCGTAGTCCTCCTGGTCTTGGTCTCGTTGCACCGAAATGGCAACCTTTGCCTGATGCCTCAATACTCCGTGGCTGCGCTTGCCCCCTTTGCACCAAAGAGGAAAGGAGGACACTGCGCGGGCTGGCGCCCGCCTGGCGCCCTTGGTCGTCATGGCTTGTGTCACAGGCACCTCGTGAGGTACCCCGCCTTGATCTCTCCGCCTCCTCGCGAGCCAGCCTGGTGAGGCCGTGCCTGAGGAAGCTCCGCGTCGTCTGCCCCGCAAGGCTTGGCCCCTCGCGGGGGTCTTGAGTCTGTGTTGATGAAGACGGGCCATGCTGCGCCCCCCTTTGAGCCACGCCGCAGGCCGCAGGCAGGCAAGTCTGGGGACCCCCGTTCCCAAAATGCCGACAGTAGCCCCCGGGCCCAAGGCGCGCCCGGACTTGGCCGTGCGGGGAGGCGAAAGGGTAAGCACCAAGCGCCGCGGGCCCTAACAGCCTGCGGCCTTGCGCGCCGCATGGCGGTTGATTGGACGGGGGCGTTTCCACTTCCCCATGGCACATGCAAAGCGGGTCATGATTACCTGCGATAGTGGGGGCCGACGGTTGGCCCTTGCCGGCTATAAGTACGGATCGGTGAGCGCCCTTCCAGTTCATCCCCCTTTGCTTCTCCTTCTTCTTCATGGCCCCGTCGAGGAGGTTCTCGGCCGCAGAGAAGGGGAAGGCTCGCCGGGTATAGCCTGCCCCTCTCCCGCCCAAGCGCGGCCGAGGGCGCCCTCGCAAACATCCCGTGGCCACCACGGTAGCTCCTCGCGGCCGCGGAGACGATTTCCAGCATGGTGACGGGCGGACTACTGTGGCCGGGGGGCGCGCTTCGGTCGCGCGTCCCCCTAGGCCGCGCTTTCGCGCTGCAGAGGTGCTGCCGGAGTTCGTTGTGTGGTCGGCGGAGCTGACTAGCACCCGGCTTCCACTTCCTCGCTTCCTCCTCGACGAGCTCCTAGCCGGCGCCCCGGGCGGCCTCTGGCTCCAGGCTGACGGCTGCTGCAACCGGGCATCATGGGCTTCACTGGAGGTCTCCGCGGCCGGGAGCCTGGCCTTGGCCCGCGGTTGGCAGACGTTTGCCCGCGCGCGTGGCCTGAGGCATCGGTGCACCCTGCACTTCAAGTTTGACGGCGATGCCACCCTCTACGTGAGGGTGTTTGGGGAAGATGGTCGCCGTGCAGGGTGCTGCCCTGAGGACGATGATCGCGGTCGGGAACCCAGCTCTGGCGATGATGGAGAGGACAGCGCTCGCGTGACTGGTGGCGCTCAGGGTTCCCCAAGCTTCTCCGGTTCTTCTTCAGGCGGCGACTCTTCTAGTGGTGGCCGTGGTCAGCATCCACGCCGTCGTATCTGCTTGGGAGGTGATAGCGTATCTCCCAGCCGTTGCGCCTCGGTGAAGCGCAAGAGGGAGTTGGCCTGAGCCCCGGAGGCAGCTCGAGTCTTCCCTGCAGGCCGGTGTGAGGCGAGCTGCGCCTGATCTGTTCTTTCTTTTCCTTTTTCCTGCGTAAAAAGACAGTAGTGTGGAGCCCCGCGGGGTCGTGTTTGGGTTATTGCTGTTAATCATCGTTTTGCTTCCGTTATCGTGCCTTCCGGCTACGTGCCCGCGCGTGGATAGTTCCCGGCCCCGGCCGTGGGGGGCGACCGAGCCAGGCCATGTGTTCGTGTCGCGGTGCCCGTGGGGCATGGACTGGAGGGGTGCTCCTGTAATGGACCCAGGTCGCGAAACCTTTGAACGACTAGGACAGGAACACTCGCGAGGGCGCTCGGCTGCCCCCCTCGTGAGGCCTTGCATAAGAGAAATCGAGGCAGGAGAGTGAAAAGTCGAAGAACCACAAGCCAAAGACAGCAACAGCTTCAAAAAAACTTCGAATGAGAATGAACAAGCCAACTGCGGAAAGCAAATGAAAAAGCCGCGTCCGGCACCTAATCTAGTCTTCGACGTCTTCTCACCAGCGTGGAGCTAAGTGCTGCCACTGGGCGTGGGAGGGAGCCCCAGGGCCTGAGGCCGGCGCTCCTGAGACACCGGGGCGTGTACAGCCCCAACTCATTATTACGTGAGTGTCATGTGCGGCGAGCTTCACAGGCGTTGGCCGTCTTCACAGGCTCCGGGCCTTTTCCAAAATGTGACGGCTTCACAGGCATTCGCCTTCTTCACAGGCTCTGGGCCTTTTCCAAAACACGAGAGCTTCATAGGCATTCGCCTTCTTCACAGGCTCTGGGCCTTTTCCAAAACGCGACAGCTTCACAGGCATTCGCCTTCTTCACAGGCTCTGGGCCTTTTCCAAAACGCGATAGCTTCACAGGCATTCGCCATCTTCACAGGCTCTAGGCCTTTTTAGGGGTAGAACCTCTGGAGGTGCTGGATGTTCCATGCGTTCTGGACCGGCACCCCCTCCTGAGTCTCCAAGCGCGCGGAGCCGGGCCAGGAAACATGAACAACCTTGAACGGGCCCTCCCACATGGGAGAGAGCTTGTGCAATCCCTCCCTGGAGAGAACCCGCCTGAGCACGAGGTCTCCTACCTCGAGAGTTCTGGGGCGGATGTTGCGGCAGTGATATCGTCGCAGTGCTTGTTGGTACCTCGCCGCTCGCAGCGCGGCTTCTCGGCGATGTTCCTCCCCCAGCACGAGGTCCATCCCCCGCATGGCGTCCTGCTGCGCCTCGTCGAACGCCAGGTCCCGCGCGGAGCGACGTCTGACCTCGTGAGGGAGGACCGCTCTGGCTCCGTAGACCAGGAAGAACGGGGTCTCTCTAGTCGGCTTGGTCACGGTTGTGCAGATGGACCACACACGGGCTGAAGCTCGTCGTACCAACCTCTGCCGCAGGCCTCCAGCTTCTTCTTGAACGTCCTGGTCTTGAGGCCCCTCAAAACCTCTGCGTTGGCTCGCTCGGTCTGGCCGTTGCTTCGGGGGTGCGCCATCGAAGCGATGCATATCTGCGTTCCAAGGTTAGCACAGTATGTTTTGAAAAGGTTACTGGTGAACTACGAACCACTGTCCGTGATGATGCAGTTCGGCACCCCGAACCAGCTCACGATGGCCCTGATGAACTTGACCGCGGAACCCGCGGGGATGGTGCGGACGGCCTCTACTTCAGTCCACTTGGTGAACTTGTCCACGGCGATGTAGAGGAAATGGGCCCAGGATGTCTAGCCCCCAGACTGCGAATGGCCACGAAAGGGGTATAGTCTGCAGGCCTCCTGCCGGCTGATGGATCTTCTTGGCACGGAACTGGCAGGCCTCACAAGCTTTCACTAGTTCGACGGCGTCATTGAGCGCGGTGGGACAATAAAACCCACTGCGGAACGCCTTGCCGACGAGGGTCCGTGATGATGAATGATGTCCACAGTCTCCGCCGTGTATATCTTCAAGCAGTTCCTTTCCTTGCTCCCTGGAGATGCAGCGCGGGGATACACCGTTTGGTCGCTTCCGGTAGAGCTCTCCATGCTTGATGCAGTATGCCATGGCCTGCCGTGCCACACGCTCCGCTTCCTCCTGCTTCTCTGGCAGGGTCCCTTGTGTTAAGTAACTCCGGAGCTCCATGATCCAGCACCCCTCCTAAGGTTCCATCGTCAGGAGCAGGCGTGCTCCTGAGGCCGGGCCACAGGCTGGGGCTCCTGAGGCAGGTGGCTGGGGGATCTCCTCCCGAGGCTGAGCCGTGTTTGACAATGACGGCAGGGCTGAGGGCTTGAAGAGCCGCTCCTCGAAAATGCCAGGCTCCTGAGGTAACCGCCTGGACGCCTGTTTGGCGATGTCGTCGGCCTCCTGATTGGTGCCACGGGGAACATGCTGCAACTCCAACCCCCAGAACTGCTTCTCCATCCTGCGGACCTCCGCAAGGTAGGCTTCCATGTGCTCATCTTTTGGCTCGTACACCTTGTTGGAGAAATTGACAAGGAGCTGCGAATCGCCCTTGATGGTGAGGCATTTCACCCACAGGACAGCTGCGTCCTTCAAACCCGCTATTAAACCTTCATACTCCGCTATGTTGTTGGAGACCTTTTCACCTTGCTGGAAACAGAGCTGCACAGCGTAGTAGAGCTTGTCCTGAGTGGGCGATATAAGCACCGCCCTAGCCCCAGCGCCATGCCTGGAGAACGCCCCATCGAAGTATATGACCCAGCCTTCTAGCGCCTCGCTTCCCGGGGAGAGAGACCGATCCTCGTCGGCCTTGAGGCCTGGTGCCTTCGTCCATTCTGCAACAAAATCCGCCAATGCTGCTCCCTTGATGACTCTGGTCGTGCTGAATTCGAGCTGAAACGCTTGCAGTTCTATGTTCCACTCAGCGACCCTTCCAGCTGAGTTAGGACTCCTGAGCACTCTCTCCAGGGGGTATGACGAGACGACCTTGATGGGGTGACCCTGAAAATAGTGCCGCAGCTTGCGCGAGGCCACCAGTAGCGCGAGGAGGAGCTTCTGAGGCATGGGGTATCGTGCCCTCACGTCCCACAACACCGTGCTGACGAAGTACACTGGGTGCTCAACAAGGTTGGGTGCGTCAGTGCTGGTGGCTCCCTTCGGAGACCATGGCGCCTCCTGAGGTGATGAGGCCTCCTGAGGCTGGCCATCTGGGAGAGGGGCCTCTCCCGCCTCCGATGCACTCCTCTACGGCGGCTGATCCTCCTCAGCCGCGGTGGCGGTTTCTGTGGGCCTTCCTTGTTCCTGTTTTGCCTTGTCCCGAGATGCTGCAGTGGTTTTGATGCGACACTCCTCTCTAACCGCCACCAGGGCTGCGCTGGCGGAGTAGGGAGTGGCGGCGAGGTAAAGCACCAGGGGCTCTTGAGGGCGCGGAGCCACCATGACCGGTGGGCTGGTCAGGTATCTCTTGAGATCCTGGAACACCCTGTCGGCCTCTTTAGTCCACTCAAAAGGCCCCTTTTTCTTCATTAGCTGAACGAAACGCAGCGCTCACTCCCCCAACTTGGAGATGAAGCGCCCTAGCGCGATCACGCGCCCAGTGAGCTTCTGCATTTTGGAAGCACCTTCCTCGCCAACAGCCGCCTCGCAGATGTTGCCCAAGGGTGCGTTGGCTCTCTCCCGGAGCGTGGTGAGCATGGGGCCGTGCTCATGCTCCAGGATCCGCCGCTGACGTATCTCGTCCGCATTCTGGCGCGCAACGACCTCAGCCTCCTCCACCCACTGGCAAAGAAGGAGCACTTTGGCCTGGGAGGTGGTTGACCCCCCTTGCGCCACCTCAAGGGCGGCCCGAAAAGCATCGGCCCGCCGCGTCGCTTCCTCCAGCTTGGCCCTCAAGGCAGCGGTCCTACCTTCAGCCTTGGCCCAGATCAACTCCAGCCTCTCCTCAAACTCGTGCTCGAGGTTCAAGCGCGCCATCGCCACCCGACGTCCGACCTCCTCCAGGACACAGGCTTCCCGCGCAACGACATCATCCTCCGCCTGCGTCACCAAGCGCTCCCTCATCTCCAGACGCTCGTACTCGCGGGTACGTTCAGCGGCTTCCAGCGTCAGCGCCTCCTCACGCTTCTGGAGCTCTGCTGGGTCGCCAGAGGCCACCTTCATCGACGCGAGGGCTGCCTCGCGCAGCTCCACTTGCTCCTCAAGTGAGTGGCACCAGGCCAGGAGCTCCCGAGCCTGCTCCTCCGCCGCCTTTCGCCGCCGGTCAGTTTCCCGGGCCTCCTCAGCGGCGCAAGATCGGGCCTCCTGAGAGGCCACAAGCAACGCCTGGGCCCATGCGTCGTCAAGATCGCGCTGACGGCGCGCAAGGGCGATGGCGCCCTCCAGCTCGCGCCTCTCTGCAGCCAGGTGCAGGCCCTTGGCCTCAAGGCACGCGTCTTCATCAGCAAGCTCCTCACCAAGTAGGCTCACCGCGTCAGCCGCCCTTCGAAGGAATCCTTGGCGGAGAGCGCGATGCTCCCGGGCGTGCTCGAGCACGTCTTCCATACCATCATCTTCCCCAAGCAAGCGCCGGGGGCCACGAATCAGCACTCCCTCTCCGGGCACGGGGCTGGGGGCTGGCACCCTCGTGACGGCCGGGCACGTCACGCCAGAAGCCCGGCCTGGAGCCAGCCCATCCCCAGATGAAGAGCACAGGGAGCACCTCAGCCAATTGCAGTCCACGACCAGGCGAGAAGCCCACGGCAGGCTGGCTATGCCACAAGAAGGCCCGCAAAGGAGGATCGCGAGGTGCGCAGGGCCACAATGCACCTCGGGATGGTTCGCCTCTCCGATCGCCCTCACCACAAGGGCTCTGCTGCACGGAGCGCTTGAGGACGGTGGAGGGAGCGAAGCCAAGGGGGACGACACCTTAGCCGTCTCCGCGAGCTCGGCTGGAAGGGGCCTGCGGAGCAAGGGTCAGTAAAAGCAACAGAAGGATCGGAGCTGGGGAAGGAGAAGGCTTACTCATCAGTGGCGAAGTACTTCCTACGCTTCAGCAGGCGACAAGGGTAATCATCGCCCAGGGCCTCCCTTCTCTTCTGGAGGGCCTCAAAGTCCATGCGGAAGCGGCCCAAGAGTTGGGCGCAGGGATCAACCTGCGAGGAAGACGGAGCGTCAAGGCGATCTGTGTCAGGGGCGCCTGCCTGATGCACGCTGCCAATCGCCTCGCCAAGAGAAGCAGCTGTAGCCTCAGGGGCCTCAGTCGCAGGCACTGAGGGCAGCTGCTTGTTACCCTCAGCCTCAGCGGCACGGGCCCCAAGAGCTGCTCCCTCATGAGCATCGCCCGGCACTGTCACCCCGCTAGGAGCCCCCCCGGCCTCTGGCGCCTCATGCCTCCCTGCTCCGCCGCTTGAGAAAGAGTCGCCTTGGCCGACTGGAAGGGCAGTCACCATCACTGGGTTCTCGCGAGGCCCCTGGAGGCCGGCGGGGTGCGACCCCCACTCATCAAAGATAGGCATCTGCTTCACAAAATTGCCCCTGCTCTGGCAGAGGTACAGCAAGGCCCGTCCCTGCTGGATGCTGCCAGGGTTGGGGTCCCCAGTCAGGGTCAAGAGCGCTATCCTCAACACTTCAGGCGTTAGGTCCTCTTCCTAGAGCCTCATACGATCATCGCGCCCGCTGAAGGCCCACATCCGGCGGGAGTGGCGTTGGAGAGGAGCAACGCGGCGTAGCAGGAACTCCTTCACCACCTTGGGCGCTGTCACGCCAAGCGACCTCAAGAACGCGAAGCGGTGCCAGACGAAGACGAGCCGGGGGCTCTCAAGCGTCTCCTGGCCCCAGCCCGAATTGGGGACAGCAGGCGAAGTTGGCTCCGATAGTAGGGGGCTGGGCACCCCTACATCCACATACAGCCACCGCTCGCGGAACCCAGCCGCGGGCAGAGGGAGCCTAAAGTCAATCCGTGAGGCCGCTGTCTCAGACGCGGCAACGAAGCTCACGCACGCCCAGCATTGGGTAGGGTCGACAAGGCGCAGAGAGAAGAAGTGGTGCAGCAAGGCAACCGAAGGAAGGATGCCCATCATTTCCTCGCAAACAAAGGCGAAGACCGAAAGGAGGGTGATGGATTCATGACCCAGATGCATCATGTGGATCTGATAGTGGGAAAGCGCGGCATTGAAGAAATCGGAAAAGGGGGGAAGGTTCGAGCGGAGGAAGGACAGAGGGCGCACGAGCAACAGAAAGGGGAGCAGTTGTGTACAACTACGAGTCCGCCTAACATGGCGTAAAATAAGGGGGCCGTGGGGGAATAGTGCCGCCCACGTCCAATCAACCGCCATGCGGCGCCCAAGGCCGCTGGCTGTTAGGGCCCGCGGTGCTTCGCTCTTGCCCTTCCGCCTCCCTGCATGGCCAAGTCCGGGCGCGCCTTGGGCCCGGGGGCTACTGTCTGTGTTCTGGAAACGGGGGTCCCCAGACTTGCCTGCCTGCGGCCTGCGGCGTGGCTCAAAGGGGGACCCGGCGCGGCCCATCTTCATCAACACAGACTCAAGACCCTCGCGAGGGGCCAAGCCTCGCGGGGCGGACGACACGGAGCTTCCTCAGGCACGGGCTCATCAGGCTGGCTCGCGAGGAGGCGGAGAGATCAAGGCGGGGTACCTCACGAGGTGCCCGTGACGCAAGCCATGACGACCAAAGGCGCCAGGCGGGCGCCAGCCGCGCAGTGTCCTCCTTTCCTCTTTGGTGCATAGGGAGCAAGCGCAGCCGCGGAGTACCGAGGCATCAGGCAAAGGTTTCCATTTCGGTGCAACGAGACCAAGACCAGGAGGAATGCAAGATGGAGGTCATCGTGGAGCCCAAGACGGCGTCACCACCAGAGCTTTGTGCAGGCGAAGACTACTTTTGTCAGGATAGCTGGTACTAGCTGTCCCCCTTCAAATTAGCCCGTCATTGTTGGCTCCCTTCCCGCTCGATATTTGGGAAGAGGACCAGGGCCTCTATAAATAGCACTAGCCACCTCCAAGGTAGGGGGATGGAAGGAGGAGTATCGAGGATAGAGAAGAGGGGGGATCGGACCCAAAGATACACACAAGTCCGGGAGCACAAGAACACCTCAACCTCAGAGGTTGTTCTTCCCTTGTACTGTCCATCATCAGCCCCAGAGGCAATGAACCACACCACACACTGGAGTAGGGTATTACACCACAACGGTGGCCCGAACCAGTATAAACCCTGTGTCTCTCGTGTTGTTCTTTCCATAGCTTAGATCTTAGCGAGGCGGAGGGGTGCAGGTAGGTAGAAGGCGAAATCTCCGCACGCACCCCAGTGTTCGAACCTCAAGGGTCTGCCGGAACCCGAAATCCGACATTTGGCGCGCCAGGTAGGGGTGCACCGGAATCCACCTTCTACCGCTTCGTGCCCCGCCGCGTCGTCATCACCATGTCCGGCGACCAGGCGGGCAACCCAGATCCATGGGCGGTCTGGCCCGCCCGCGCAGAGCCGCTCACCTTGGGCGACCCCGTGGCCCAAGCAGCTCGCGGTCCGCAGGGCACTGCGGGCCGCGGGTGACGCGGACAGGCTTCGACGGCTCTCACACCGCGGCAGGCGCGGTCGGCGGCGAGGGCCTCCAATCACGCCGCGACCACGACACCGTACACCCGCTGGGTGCAGGCGAACTCGAGGGCCGCGCTCACGGTGGCCCGAGAGCTGCTGCAGTGCAGGCTGGTGGAGGGCGGCCGCGACGTGCTGCTGGAGCGGGTGGCAGAGCTCCTGGGCTTCGCCGCCTCGGGGGCTCACCCCTTCTAAACCCAGCTCTCATCTCAAGCCCAGGGTGGCCCGCGCGGGGGCTCCGTGCGCGCCCGCGGGCTCCAAGGCTACTCCAACGCCAGCGAAGCTGTCGGCACCGGACCGGCAGCGGCGCCGCCCCTGCTCCCAGTCCGCGAAGAAGAAGGACTCGAGGCGACCCGCGTCCCCAGTGGACAGCCGCGCTACCACCCCATGGTGGGCGCGTCAAGCAGAGCTGCGTGGCACGCGAAGCACTACGGCATGGCCTTCGGGATGTTGGCGCCAGAAGAATACGTGCCCCTCATGATGGACCAAGGACACCCTCACGAGGGCGAACAAGGCTCGCTCCTCGGCCCAAGCTGGGGGGACGAGGCGCCAGAAGCTGAGCCCTTCCAGGAGTCCCGGGACGGTCCCACTGGCCACGCTGGGGGCAACAAATATCGGGTACCGCTAATTCCTCGGGAGCAGGCATACGCTAATCATGGATCGTAGGAGGTGCAGGTCGCCACAGCGAGCAGCTGCCCCGCTCCCACAGTCTCCTACCCCTCGGGAGGAGGGCACAGGGGGCTGCAGGAGAGGGGCCGAGATCCGACATCACCACCGCGGCGTTCGGAGCAAGGCATTCTCAGGAGGTAGGCCCTCTGCTGGGGAGGTGCCTCAGGGCCTGCCCCTGGCGGAGGACCCGTGGTCGTCAGGGGAACCGCTGGCGACCGCTCTACCCCATTGGCGGCGTCCTGGTTTCCGGTCGTCGTTGATGGCACTAGAGTGTGGTGCAAGGCGGGGCCCTCATCTGGCGATATGAAGCAAGGCCAGTGCTTGTGAAGAAGGCCCAGTGCCTGTGAAGCTCGCCGCCCCATGACACTCTCACGTAATAATGAGTGGGGCTGTACACGCCCCGGAGTCTTAGGGGTGCCGGCCTCAGGCCCTGGGGCTCCCTCCCACGCCCAGTGGCAGCACTTAGCTCCGCGCTGGTGAGAAGACGTCCAAGACTATATTAGGTGCCAGATGCGGCCTTTTGTCTGCTTTCGTTGCTTTTCCCTTTGGTTGTCGTTTTCCCCCGCTGGATTCAAGTTGGATTCGAATTTGAGATTTGCGTGTGTTCGGGGAAGGGGTGCTTAGTCTCGTTCGAGCAATTTCTCGCGTTTTGCTTACCACTTCGCCTCAGCTGCCTCCCCTCGTGAGCCCCTCGCGAGCCGGGTCGGGCCTAGCTTGCGCGCAGCCTAGACTGCCGAGGCCGCGTCCTCTCAGGAGGGTTTTTTACTGCAGATCCTATGGATTCGATCAGGGAACACTCGGGACACCACAGCCTCCCATAGGCTACCTCAGGGCCCGCACGGGACAAAAGTAAACTAGCCGACCAGCGCGTCGCTTAAGCCAACCACTTGGCGCGGGCGCATGGGCAATGTAGCGTCTATTAATACGATGAACTCAAGTTTTACATGAGGGGCCCCCCTGCAAAATGCTCTCACAGCCATCAGGCCAAAACCCGAGTTCTATTCATGCAGGGTAAGGAAGTAGGAACGACGCACAATCAGTCGGATAAATCCCCCAATGCGTCCTCAGGAGCACCACCCGAACCGTTGCTGGCGTCGCTTAACTCGCCATCGCTGTCCGCGTCACCGCCAGTGGCGTCAGGGCCGTTCACCACACCGCCCTCGTCGGCATCCACGATCACGCCGTCGGTGTCTGAAGCGAAGGCCCTGATAAGAGCATCCACATTGTCTTCCACCCAGTGCGCCGGGTCGTCTCGGACGGCCTGGGGGACTGGGGCGATGGCAGCGTCGAAATCTAAGTGGGGATCCATGTTCCGGAGATGGCTGAAGACGCGAGAAAAGGCGCGCCCGAGCAGGGCGCGGCTCCTCTCCTCCACCAACCTGTCAGCCCTGACCGACCGCACCTCCAGCTGCGTCACCATGTTAGTGAAGAACTGAAGATTGCCGACGTAGTTGACTGCGTGCAGCTCGCCAACAGCCGCCTTGCAGATGTTGCCCAAGGCTACGTTGGCTCTCTCCCGGAGCGTGGTGAGCATGGGGCCGTGCTCATGCTCCAGGATCAGCCGCTGACGTATCTCGTCCGCATTCTGGCGCGCAATGACCTCAGCCTCCTCCACCCGCTGGCGAAGAAGGAGCACCTCGGCCTGGGAGGTGGTTGACTCCCCTTGCGCCACCTCAAGGGCAGCCTGAAAAGCATCGGCCCGCCGCGTCGCTTCCTCCAGCTTGGCCCTCAAGGCAGCGGTCCTACCTGGATCAACTCCAGCCTCTCCTCGAGCTCGTGCTTGAGGTTCAAGCGCGCCATCGCCACCCGACGTCCGACCTCCTCCAGGACACAGGCTTCCCGCGCAGCGACATCATCCTCCACCTGCGTCACCAAGCGCTCCCTCATCTCTAGACGCTCGTACTCGCGGGTACGTTCGGCGGCTTCCAGTGTCAGCGCCTCCTCACGCTTCTGGAGCTCTGCTGGGTCACTAGAGGCCACCTTCATCGACGCGAGGGCTGCCTCGCGCAGCTCCACTTGCTCCTCCAGTGAGTGGCACCAGGCCAGGAGCTCCTGAGCCCGCTCCTCCGCCGCCTTTCGCCGCTGGTCAGCTTCCCGGGCCTCCTCAGCGGCCCAAGATCGGGCCTCCCGAGAGGCCACCAGCGATGCCTTGGCCCCTGCATCATCAAGATCGCGCTGACGACGCGCAAGGGCGATGGCGCCCTCCAGCTCGGTCCTCTCTGCAGCCAGGCGCAGGCCCTTGGCCTCAAGGTGCGTGTCTTCATCAGCAAGCTCCTCACCAAGCAGGCTCACCGCGTCAGCCGCCCTTCGAAGGAATCCTTGGCAGAGAGCGCGACGCTCCTGGGCGTGCTCGAGCACGTCTTCCATACCATCATCTGCCCCAAGCAAGCGCCGGGGGCCACGAATCAGCACTCCCTCTCCGAGCAGGGGGCTGGGGGCTGGCACCCTCGCGACGGCCGGGCATGCCTAGATGAAGAGCACAGGGAGCGCCTCAGCCAATCGCAGTCCACAACCAGGCGAGAAGCCCACGGCAGGCTGGCTATGCCACGAGAAGGCCCGCGAAGGAGGATCGCGAGGTGCGCAGGGCCACGATGCGCCTCGGGATGGTTCGCCTCTCCGATCGCCCTCACCACAAGGGCTCTGCTGCTCGGAGCGCTTGAGGACGGTGGAGGGGGTGAAGCCAAGGGGGACGGCACCTTAGCCCTCTCCGCGAGCTCGGCTAGAAGGGGCCTGTGGAGAAAGGGTCAGTAAAAGAAACAGAAGGATTGGGAGCTGGGAAAGGAGAAGGCTTACTCATCAGTGGCGAAGTACTTCCTACGCTTCAGCAGGCGACAAGGGTAATCGTCGCCCAGGGCCTCCCTTCTCTTCTGGAGGGCCTCAAAGTCCACGCGGAAGCGGCGTAAGAGTTCGGCACAGGGATCAACCTGCGACAAAGAAGGAGCGTCAAGGCAATCTGCGTCAGGGGCGCCTGCCTGATGCGCGCTGCCAATCGCCTCGCCAAGAGAAGCAGCGGGAGCCTCAGGGGCCTCAGTCGCAGGCGCTGAGGGCAGCTGCTTGTCACCCTCATCCTCAGTGGCACGGGCCCCAAGAGCTGCTTCCTCATGAGCATCGCCCGGCGCTGTCACCCCGCCGGGAGCCCCCTCGGCCTCTGGCGCCTCATGCCTCCCTGCTCCGCCGCTTGAGGAAGAGTCGCCTTGGCCGACTGGAAGGGCAGTCACCATCACTGGGTTCTCGTGAGGCCCCTGGAGGCCGGTGGGGCGCGACGCCCACTCATCAAAGATAGGCATCTGCTTCACAAAATCGCCCCTGCTCTGGCAGAGGTACAGCAAGGCCCCTCCCTGCTGGATGCTGCCAGGGTTGGGGTCCTCAGTCAGGGTCAAGAGCGCTGTCCTCAGCACTTCAGGCGTTAGGTCCTCTTCCTGGAGCCTCATACGATCATCGCGCCCCCTGAAGGCCCACATCCGGCGGGAGTGGCGTTGGAGAGGAGCAACGCGGCGTAGCAGGAACTCCTTCACCACCTTGGGCGCTGTCACGCCAAGCGACCTCAAGAACGCGAAGCGGTGCCAGACAAAGACGAGCCAGGGGTGTCGGCGTTCTGGGAACGGGGGTCCCCAGACTTGCCTGCCTGCGGCCTGCGGCGTGGCTCAAAGGGGGGCCCCAGCACGGCCCATCTTCGCCAATACAGACCCAAGACCCTCGCGAGGGGCCAAGCCTCGCGGGGCGGACGACACGGAGCTTCCTCAGGCGTGGCCTCATCAGGCTAGCTCGCGAGGAGGCGGAGAGATCAAGGCGGGGTACCTCACGAGGTGCCCGTGACGCAAGCCATGACGACCAAGGGCGCCAGGCGGGTGCCAGCCCGCGCAATGTCCTCCTTTCCTCTTTGGTGCAAAGGGGGCAAGCGCAGCCGCGGAGTATCGAGGCATCAAGCAAAGGTTGCCATTTCGGTGCAACAAGACCAACACCAGGAAGACTGCAAGATGGAGGTCATCGTGGAGCCCAAGACAGCGTCATCACCAGAGCTTTGCGCAGGCGAAGACTACTTTTGTTAGGGTAGCTAGGACTAGCTGTCCCCCATCAAATTAGCCCGCCATTGTTGGCTCCCTTCCTACTCGATATTTGGGAAGAGGACCAGGGCCTCTATAAATAGGACCAGCCACTCGCAGAGAAAGAAGGAGGACCCAGAGAGAAAAAGATCAAGCTCAGTGAGAAGTTAGAGGTTGGAGATCGAAGGATCAAGAGAGAGAGAGAGAAGGGTGACTGAACTCCTCCCAGCAGTTCATCCCCGCAGCCAAAAACAGACCCTCGCGAGGTTGTTCTTCCTTGTATTGTTCATCATCATCAGCCCAAGAGGTAATCTACCACACCACACACTGGAGTAGTGTATTACACCACAACGGTGGCCCGAACCAGTATAAACCCTGTGTCTCTTGTGTTGTTCTTTCCATAGCTCAGATCTTAGCGAGGCGGAGGGGTGCAAGTAGGTAGTAGGCGAAATCTCTGCGCGCACCCCAATGTTCGAACCTCAAGGGTCTGCCGAAACCCGAAATCCGACATTTGGCGCGCCAGGTAGGGGTGCGCCTGGATTCGTCTTCCACCACCCCGTTCTCCTCCGACCATCACGCCCATGTCTGACGCTCGTCGGGCCCACGTCGAGCGTTGGGCTGCTCTCAATTCCCGCGTCGCCCAGACGGCCCCTGTCGGCGGGCGACCACGCCGTTCCCCATCACCTGCCGTCAATGCCGCCACCGGCCCGGCGGGGGACGAGCAGCAAGCATCGTCTCAGAATCCGTCTGTGCGGCAAGACGGCCGCACCGCAACTCCCTCGCTCACCCCAGCTGGTTCTTCGTCCCGCGCGCTCCGCGCGCCCATGGAGGCCCGGGTTGCACTCATCGCGGCAAACAAGCTCCTGCGCAACCGTCCCGTCGACGACGTCTACGAAGAATGGCTCAACCGCGTCGCCGAGCTCGTCTGCACCGCAGGGGGCTCTCCTGCGATGTCCGTTCCGCTGCACCGCACCCCGCCCCGCTCGGGCGATGAAGCTCCGGCGGCGCCCCGGCCGCCTCCTTCTCAGGAAGGCGCCATGGCTCCAAAGCGCGTGGCCCCTGGGCGGAACCCGCTCCGTCAGGTGCCAGCGCGGAAAGAGCAGAGTTGTCAAGAAGTCCCTCGCCCGCAAGAAGCTGCCCGGGCGCTCCCTGCTCCAACACGTCGCGACCATGCTCCTGCTCCCGCACGTCAAGACCCCGCACTGCTCCCAGCTGCAGCGTGTGGGGACATGCAAGACCAAGCTCCCCGTCACCCATGGCCTCCCGTGGCCACAGCAGGCTGCCGCGCCTTCACCGCGGAGCTACGCAACGTCGTGTGGCCCGGCAAGTTCAAGCCAGACCTGCCTCCTCGCTACGACGGCACGGCTGACCCTGCGGAGTTCCTCCAGCTCTACGAGCTGGGCATCAAAGCTGCCAACGGAGACGAGAAGGTCATGGCGAACTGGTTTCCCATGGCGCTCAAGGACGGGGCCCGCACCTGGCTCCTCAACCTGGCTCCAGGCACAATCTCCTCCTGGGACGAGATGCGCACCCGCTTCATCGCCAACTTCTAAGGCACTCACGGCCGGCCACCCGCCGTGAGCGACATGCGCCGCATCAAGCAACAGCCCGGGGAGACCCTGCAGAAGTACATCCAGCGCTTCAACAACGCACGCCTCAAGATTCCCAAGGTGACTGAGGAGGCCATCATCTTAGCCTTCTCCGACGGCGTGCGCGACGTCAAGATGAAGGAGGAGCTGGCGATGCATGAAGACATGTGCACTTCCTTGGAGCTGTTCAACCTGGCAACCAAGTGTGCCAGGGCCGAGGAAGGGCGTCTCTCCCTCCTCGAGCTGCCTGCCGCAGACCCAGAAGAGAAGAAGCCCAAGGCCAAGGATGTGAAGCGCAAGGGGGCTGCCGTGCTTGCGGCAGAACCAGACACCAAGCAGTGCAGAGATCAGCCCGAACCTTCTAAGGGCAGCCGGTACTATGTGTACCACGACCTCCACACCCAGAACACCAACGAATGCCAACAGCTCTCAGCCGTGCGAGAAGGGAGGATCGGCCGTCGCCCTGACCGCGGTGACCAGGGCTACGGTCGAGGAGGAGGAAGGAACGCAGGACATTGGGAAAACCATGGCCCACGCCAAGGGTGACGCGAACAACCTCGCGAGGATCGCTGGCAAGACCCGCCTCACGAGGGAGACTGGAGGGATCGGCCTCGCGAGGATCGCCTACAAGGCAATGCAGCCACCCACCACTGCCGCCGCAGCCAAGGAGAAACGAGGAACGCCACCAGGACGAGGGGGCTGGGGGCTTCCAGGAGCCGCGCGCGATCGCCTGCATCCTGAGCGGGGCTCAAGCCCCAGCCTCTCAACGCATCTTCAAGCAGTTCACCCGCGAAGTGAACGCGGTCCTCCCAAGGCTCAAAGCCACAAGCCCTCTTAGGTGGTCGGCGTGCGCCATCACGTTCAGCTCAGCAGATCAGCTCAAGTGTGTGGCTACAACTAGAGTCCTCCCGATGCTTTGTTCCCCAATCGTCAGCAACGTGGTGGTCACCAAGACCCTCATCGATGGCGGGACAGGGCTCAACGTCCTGTCCGTGGAAACATTCAACAATCTCCAAGTGCCCTATAGCCAGCTTCAGCCAACCAAGCCTTTCTCCGGTATCACCGATGGCTCCACGGTCCCGATTGGGTAGGTCCGCCTCCCTGTCACCTTCGGGGCACGCGACAACTACCGCACCGAGCTCATCGACTTCGACGTCGCTCACATTCGCCTGCCGTACAACGCCATCCTTGGGTACCCAGCGCTGGCCAAGTTCATGGCCGTAACTCACCACGGCTACAACATCCTCAAGACGCCAGGAAGCGGCGGAGTCATCACGGTGCCCTATGAAGAGAAGGACGCGGTGTGTTCCCTGGAACGAGCCTTTCAGGCCGCGTCACTGGAAGACCCGGATCGCGGAAGCAGAAGGCCTCCCAAGACCGCCCCTAAGAAGAAGAATACATCGTCCGGCCCGACCACTCAGGAGGCAGGCCCCTCTGGGCCCGCGCCTGCCCTGGGGGAACCTCCTTCCATCGCATAGGAAAGCGCGCCCGGCGCCCTCCTTAGGCAGGGCTCGGAGGCTCTCCCCTGGAGGGCCACCGACCTGGCTAAGGTCACGAGGGAGGCGCTTGGGCACCACATGGAGGCGTGTTTCGAAGCACGTTTCCCTCAAGAAGGAGTAAGGCAAGGAGAGCCAGACCCTCAGGAGTTCGTCAGCAAGGCCATTCAGGACCTACAGGAGTCAAGAGTCATGAAAGGCGGCGGCCGCCTACCAGCAGTGGCTCCCCACCCAGGCGAGGATGGTGGGCTACGCGTCTGCATCGACGTACCAGGGCTCAACCGAGTCGCCTCTCTAGAGCGCCTTTGGCCCTCACGAGTGGGGCGCTGCGAAGGTCCACCCCACAACTACGTTCGCATGCCTTACGGCTTGCCGAACGCGGCTGCCATGTTCCAGCGCCCCATGAGGGACATCGTGGAGGCTCAAGAGGCCAGGCGTTCCGCAGCCCTGGCGGAGATGGAGATGGTCCGCGAGGAGCCACCAGCGCCTCCGGAGCCTCCCGAGGCCCCTGGGCCTGGGGGCTCGTGAGGATCGGCTTCCGCAGCCCACCGAGTCTTCTACACCAACACTCCTTCGTCCTCAACATCATCAGGTGACATCTTTCAAGTTTCATTTCCAGCTGGGAGCGCCCCCCCAGGGCTGCATTATTCCCAGGCCGCGTGGGTCCATCCCTGCGGCATGTATCCCTTTTATTTCATGTTGTTAGCTTACCTTGTTGGGGGCGCCCCTCGGGCTGCATCATTCCCAAGTCGCTCGGGCCTGACCCAGTGATGTCCGCCTTCCGAGCATCTATTTGAATGAATCCACCCCTTCGCGGCTAATGTGTTTGACCTAGTTGCCCGCTCAACTGACGCCAACTGACAGAACTGCTCCCAAACGGCACGACGCTTGCGCATGGGTCCGTGCCTGCAACACCGACAAACCTGAATGGCTGAGCTCTGGCCACGGCAGCCCTGCATGGCGCCACCTCGTCAAGCCTTCAGTGCCTCATCGCCCCTTGGAAGCAACCAACGGCTGACTTTCAATTTTCATGGCAACCCCTCGTTCTTTCTATGATGGGTTTACAGGATCTCCTAAAGGAGCCGCGTCAGGCGAGGCCCTTGCGGTGTCTCCCTCACTCTCATCCGCGCGAACCGCTTGCACATTAAAGGGGGGGTGCCTGAGCATCATGACTCAGGGCTCCTGCTGGCTCTCCAGCCCTCACCCTCTGGCCTTGTCCACGGCATCCCGACCTGGCATACCAGCGACGGCTGAGAATCGCTTGAGGGCCGGGACCCGAGGACGTAGAGCAGAAAGGGGAGCAAAGGCGAGAGGGGAGGGACACGCGAGGACCTCGCCGAGAAACCTCGCGCCTGCCGATGCACGGACCCGGCGACACACCAGAGAGCGGCCACGGATTCTTGAGATAAGTCACCACCCGGAAGCACCAGCTACCGTGGCACCATCCCCGCACCTAACGCAATCCCGTGTTAGCGACGCCGCTCTCCTTTCTCACCGAATGATGGCTGCTTGAGCGCCAAAGGGGACCTCTTGAGCATCGTGACTCAGGGGCTCTTACCAGACCCCGGGTCGCTCACCTCCTGGCCTTGACCACGGCATCGCGACCTGGCATACCAGCGACGGCAGAAGTCGCCTTGGGATCGGGACCTGTCGGCGCAGAGCACCAAGCCCTCGTGAGGTTTGAAAGGGAGAACTGAGCTAAGACGGAATGAGCAACTCGCACAATTCTACGACAAGGGTTATATTAACAAAACAGGATCACCGGCACCTTACAAGCCCCCACAGGACGCGTCTTTGATTCCTCGCAGGGAACAGATCCTAAAAGGACGCTAACTGCATGCGCCCCTACAAAAGACGCCATCATCAACAGTGGGCCGTCAAGCACCGGCGCCAACCCCATCCAGATCAGAGTCGGTGATGGCCTGACGTGCCCGCCCTGCTCCAGGAGCGGCGCCGGCTCGGGGGCTTGTAGCTGTCGTCGCTCGTCTCCGGAGTCATGAAGAGCTCGCCGGAGTCGCTGGAACCTCCGCCGCCTCCGCCGCCTGAGGAGCCACCAAGGGAGCGGTCGGCGGGCCCATTCCTCGCCGTAGCAGGGTCCTGACCACCTCTCCCGGGGCAGCACTCCAGCCGGCACCCGTTCGCATCGAAGACCTTGAAGAACATCACCGAAGCACCATCGTACTCCAAGTGGATCACGAAGGCACCTCTTGTCCTGCAAACCCAGGCGACTTCGCTCCAGCCTCGGGTCATAAAGACCTCGCCCGGGGAAACGACCGCGACCTTTGCCTCGGTCGCGAGGGTGCTGCAGCCGGCGCGCTGCAGCCAAAGCTCCAGGAGTTCTCCCCACGGGATGATGGAGGCGAAGAAGGGAGGAAGGCGAATCCAAGACTGAGGAGGCATGGCGGCGTGGAACACGAACTCTCGGGAGGAGCCCTCGGTGTGGACCCCAGGGTGGACGACCCACACCTTCGTGACCCATCGGCGCCGACGGCGGCACCGCCCGTGGCGATCAGCATCAACTCCTTCATGGCCCTTGATGTGGGCGTACAAGGGAAGCGGGAACCCCGGCAGTGCCCGCTCGCACCAGGGCCTCGACACCACCTGATGGGCCCCCTCGTCTGTGCCGTGGAGGACGAGCCGTTTCTTCGGCGGGAGTGGGTATGGTCCCTCTCGGGGAGCCTTTCCCTTCTCTGCCGTCGAGAACCGGCAGATCGGAGCCATCGCAGCAAGACGGAGCAAGGTCCGGGAAGAAGGAGGAGCAAGAAGGGATGGACTGGAAGGGTGCGCGTTGTTCCGTACTTACGGCCGGCGAAGGACAACCGCCGACCTCCACGATCGCAGGTAATCATGACCCGCTTTGCATGCAGGGACTTGTCCAGTCCGTGCAGTTGCTGAGGCGCCATGGGGAAGTGGAGACGCCCACGTCCAAACAACCGCCATGCGGCGCCCAAGGCCGCTGGCTGTTAGGGCCCGCGGTGCTTCGCTCTTGCCCTTCCGCCTCCCTGCACGGCCAAGTCCGGGCACACCTTGGGCCCGGGGGCTACTGTCGGTGTTCTGGGAACGGGGGTCCCCAGACTTGCCTGCCTGCGGCTTGCGGCGTGGCTCAAAGGGGGGCCCGGCGCGGCCCATCTTCATCAACACAGACTCAAGACCCTCGCGAGGTGCCAAGCCTCGCGGGGCGGACGACGCGGAGCTTCCTCAGGCACGGCCTCACCAGGCTGGCTCACGAGGAGGCGGAGAGATCAAGGCGGGGTACCTCACAAGGTGCCCGTGACGCAAGCCATGACGACCAAGGGCGCCAGGCGGGCGCCAGCCCGCGCAGTGTCCTCCTTTCCTCTTTGGTGCAAAGGGAGCAAGCGCAGCCGCGGAGTACCGAGGCATCAGGCAAAGGTTTCAATTTCGGTGCAACGAGACCAAGACCAGGAGGACTGCAAGACGGAGGTCATCGTGGAGCCCAAGACGGCGTCACCACCAGAGCTTTTTGCAGGCGAAGACTACTTTTGTCAGGATAGCTGGTACTAGCTGTCCACCTTCAAATTAGCCTGGCATTGTTGGCTCCCTTCCCGCTCGATATTTGGGAAGCGGACCAGGGCCTCTATAAATAGGACTAGCCACCCCCAGGGTAGGGGGATGGAAGGAGAGTATCCAGGATAGAGAAGAGAGAGGATCGGATCGAAATCAGAGAGAGAGAAGGGTGAATGAACTCCTCCTAGAAGTTTGTCCCCCCAGCAAAGAACAAACCCTCGCGAGGCTGTTCTTCCTTGTATTGTTCATCATCACCAGCTCAAGAGGCAATCCACCACACCACACACTGGAGTAGGGTATTACACCACAATGGTGGCCCGAACCAGTATAAACCCTGTGTCTCTTGTGTTGTTCTTTCCATAGCTTAGATCTTAGCGAGGCGGAGGGGTGCAGGTAGGTAGAAGGCGAAATCTCCGCGCGCACCCGAGTGTTCAAACCTCAAGGGTCTGCCGGAACCCGAAATCCGACATTTACTGTCGGTGTTCTGGGAACGGGTGTCCCCAGACTTGCCTGCCTGCGGCGTGGCTCAAAGGGGGGCTCAGCACGGCCCATCTTCATCAACACAGACTCAAGACCCTCGCGAGGGGCCAACCCTCGTGGGGCGGACGACACGGGGCTTCCTCAGGCACGGCCTCATCAGGCTGGCTCGCGAGGAGGCGGAGAGATCAAGGCGGGGTACCTCACGAGGTGCCCGTGGCGCAAGCCATGACGACCAAGGGCGCCAGGCGGGTGCCAGCCCGCGCAATGTCCTCCTTTCCTCTTTGGTGCAAAGGGGGCAAGCGCAGCCGCGGAGTATCGAGGCATCAGGCAAAGGTTGCCATTTCGGTGCAACAAGACCAAGACCAGGAAGACTGCAAGATGGAGGTCATCGTGGAGCCCAAGACGGCGTCTCCACCAGAGCTTTGTTCAGGCGAGGAGCAACTTTAGTCAGGATAAGTGTACCAGATGTTCCCCGTCAAATTAGCCCGGCATTGTTGGCTCCCTTCCCGCTCGATATTTGGGAAGAGGACCAGGGCCTCTATAAATAGGACTAGCCACCCCCAGGGTAGGGGGAGGGAAGGAGAGTATCGAGGCGAGAGAAGTGGGGGGATCGGATCGAAATCAGAGAGAGAGAAGGGTGACTGAACTCCTCCTAGCAGTTCATCCCCCCCAGCAAAGAACAGACCCTCGTGAGGCTGTTCTTCCTTGTATTGTTCATCATCATCAGCTCAAGAGGCAATCCACCACACCACACACTAGAGTAGGGTATCACACCACAACGGTGGCCCGAACCAGTATAAACCCTGTGTCTCTTGTGTTGTTCTTTCCATAGCTTAGATCTTAGCGAGGCGGAGGGGTGCAGGTAGGTAGAAGGCGAAATCTCCGCGCGCACCCCAGTGTTTGAACCACAAGGGTCTGCCGGAACCCGGAATCCGACATTTGGCGCGCCAGGTAGGGGTGCACCGGAGTTTTCCCTTCCGCCACCGCCATGATCTGCCTCGCGATGAGTAGCGCATCGCCCGCTCCGGCCGCCGGCGCCAGCACGGGGGCCAGGGGGCTCCGAGCCCTGGCCACGGCCCTGCAACGGGTACGGTGGCCGGACAAGTTCAAGCCAACGACGCCGCCGCGCTGCGGCGGCGCGACTGATCCGCTGGCCTTCTTGCTGGCGTACGAGGAGGCCAACCTCGAAGCTGGAGGTGACGGTAGGGTCGTGGCCAACTGGCTCCCCAAGCGGAGCCAAGGTACGAAGGCCGTTTGAGTGTCAAGGGGGACTCCTGAGCATCGCGACTCAGGAGCCTAACTGGTCACGTAGCCCCTCACTCCTTAGTTTCGAAAGGCTAACGGCGGTTGAGGTATGCGCGCGACCGGGCTCTGCAGAGGTAGAATGGTAGATCTACCCACATCACACCTCCCTACTTGCTGTTCGTGCGCCAAGGGGGACTCCTAAGCATCGCGACTCAGGAGCCTAACTTGTCACGTAGCCCCTCACTCCTTGGTCCCGTCCTGGTTTCTGGTCGGGGCTAACGGCGGCTGAGGTATGCGCGGGGCCGGGCTCTGCCGGCGTAGAACATAAGCAAGTAGGAAGGAAAAGCATAAATTTCAAGGAATTCAAAAGCAAATATTACGGCCACACTGTTATCTCAATGCCAAACGCAAGTTTGAACGCCTCCCCGAGGCATGATACATGTGCAGGAATTAAAGGCAGGACAGGAGCCACAACGGAGTCACTTATCGGCGGTGGAGCAGCGCGGAGTGGGTTCGCCTCATGGAGCAGTGGGGTCGGCAGCGCCTTGCTTCGGCTTGGTGCTGAAGGCCCGAAACTTCCCCAGCAGAGCCTCCGCACGACCCTTCATGGCCTCGGCAGCGGCACGCTCGCCGCTTACTGGCTCCAGCAGGCTGTCGAGGTCGATGTCGGGATTGCGAAGGTAGATGTGGGTGAGGACCCGCGTCAGCGCTGCAGAAGAGAGGACACGCGCCTCGGCCTCGGCCATGGGGCCAAGGCCAAGGGCGACATCTTCAAGAGCGCGAACCAGGAAGGGAAGCAGCTTGGCGGGGCCGTCCTTGGTGCCAGCCAGCGGGCTCTCCAGGCCGCTGTCGTAAAGCGTCCTCAGTGAGGAGCGAGCCTTCGCCTCCATCTTTGTGAAGGCCACGCGGTCCTCGGCAAGAACCTGGGCCTTGTCGTCCAGCTCGGCCTTCCTCGCCCCCAACTCCTGCTCCAGCACGCCTAGGCGGTCGCGGCGCTTCCTGAGCTTGACCTCCCTCTCCTTGACGGCCGCCTCGCGAGCCTTCACGCCTTCTTCCTGCTCTTGGCGAAGGCGGACTTCTTTCGCGAGCTGGTCCCGCAGGCCTTGCAGCTCGTCCTCCAGCGCCTTGCAGCGACCACGGACGTCGACCGCCTCCCCCAGGGCTGCGTCACGAGCAGCCTTCGCCTCAAGGATGGCCTGCTTCTCCTCATCACAAGCCGTCGAGGCCTGGACCAGCGCCGCCCAAATCGAAGCGTTGGAGCGAATCCATCCTGAAGCCAGCTCCAAGCGCCCGGCCACCAAGTGAGGATCGGCGCCAAGAAGATCCTGCCGCAGCCGGTCCAGCTCAACAGTAGCACGATCCAGAATGGCAAGAGGAGTCGGAGAGACATCAGTCGGTGGAGTAGAAGGAGAAGGCGACAGCGCGGCCACAACATCCCGAGGCGGAGCCTGCTGTGCCCCAACGGCTGTAGTGGCGGCAGCAGGCAAAGGCACCTCGGGAGTCACTCGGGCCATGGGGCTGAGCTCGCCCCAGCCAGCTCAGCCGGGCCTCACGAGGATGACCAGGCAGGAGAAGCCCGCGCGCTGCGGTCACCTTCCTTCGCGGGCAGAGGCGCTGCCACGGATGGGCTCAGGAGTTCCCTTCGGCTTCTTTGCTGCGGGCGCCAGCCTATCCAAGATATGCAGACGTCAAGCCTCAGAAGCAAAACAAGAAATAAAGACAAGAATCAAGCGCTTACGGGTCGTCGCCAATGAGCTCAAGCGGCCTCCGGCCAAATTTGAAGCCTGAAAGCCAGCTGGAAGGGTCAACCTCGGGAAGCTTGGAAGCAGAAGGCACGTGTGCGGCCAGCCTCGGGACCGGGGCAGGCCCACGGGAGATCAGCCCAGTCCTGTCCTTCTTCAGGATCGGGGGCAAGCTCCCGCCGTCCTGCTCGTCGTCATCCTCGTCGTCATCACTCGGAGAGAGGCGGAGAACGCGGGACCTGCACCGGGGGAGGGGAGCCCTCGATTCTCCGTCAGTCGCCTCGGAGTCAGGCCCTTTTTCCCGCTCCCCTCCCTCCTCCTCTTCGCTGGAGTCGTCGGAGGGCACGTCCACCAGTTCCTCGGGAGTCTCCATGGGCACGGGCCCGTCCGCGTTGAAGACGGGCATGGACTCCACTACCTGCTCCCAGTCGTCGCGGAGGAACAAGGGCGTAGGAGCGCCCTCCAACCTCGCCACATCGCCCCCGACCAGAGATTGGAGGACCACAGCCAGATCCCCGTCGGCCAAGGCCGCGGGGCTCGGATGGGGCCTCCACATCAGAAGTGAGTACTGCCGAAGCGGAGCCAGCTGGTGCTCCAGAAATTCCCTCAGCAGTGACGTGCCAGTCAGCTTCGCCGCCGCCATGTTGGCCGGCCTCAGATCCGCGTCCATCTTCTCCAACACCAGCTTCGTGCGGGGGTCCGCGAGCTCCGCTCGACCCCAATTGCTGGAGCTCGTGGGTTGCTCCGTGGGCAAGATCAGCCGAGGGTGGATGCGCCCAGCATCTGCCAAGACCCACTTGCTCCTGAAGCCCTCAATCCTTTTCCCGGGGTTCGAAATGGCAATTGCGCCACCGTACGCGATGAAGCTCGCGCACGCAGAAGTAGGACCGTGAGAGGTCCGGAGGTAGAAGTAGTGGCGCAGCAAGGCCACTGAGGGTTGCACCCCTACGTGAGCCTCGCAGTAATAGGCGAAGATTTCCAGGAGAAGGACGGAGTTGGGGTGGAGATGCAGAGCCTGTAGCTTATAATGGCGGAGGACAGAGAAGAAGAACTCGGAGAAGGAAGGCACCAGGCCAGCAGCAATGTCACTTACGAAGAATGGATAGAAGGTGCTCCCTTGACCCTCAGGGGTGGCGGAGCCGGCCTTGAACACCTTCGCCCTGTCGATCCCCCGCACCGCCGCCATCCGGCGCAACCGGGCGAGGCTCGCCTCCGACACGTTCGGCGAGTCCAGGGCAGACGAGTACCAAGCTACGGCCGGGGACTGACGAGGCGCCATGGCTTCCTAGGTCACGCGGCCGGAGTAGATCTGGAAATTTTGGAGGAAGGAAGGAGAGGCGCAAGAAAGGGGATCTGAGCAGCAACCGGAGAAAGCCAAAAAGCAAAGCCTAGGTGGATGCCGCTCCTTTATCAACTCGCGCGGTTGCTAAGTCGCTCACGTCCAATCAACCGCCACGCGGCGCCCAAGGCCGCAGGCTGTTAGGCCCGCGGCGCTTCGCTCTTGCCCTTCCACCTCCCTACACGGCCAAGTCCGGGCGCGCCTTGGGCCCGGGGGCTACCGTCGGCGTTCTAGGAACGGGGGTCCCCAGACTTGCTTGTCTGCGGCATGCGGCATGGCTCAAAGGGGGGCCCACCACGGCCCATCTTCATCAACACAAACCCAAGACCCTCGCGAGGGGCCAAGCCTCGCGAGGCGGACGACGTGGAGCTTCCTCAGGCACGGCCTCACCAGGCTGGCTCGCGAGGAGGCGGAGAGATCAAGGCGGGGTACCTCACGAGGTGCCCGTGACGCAAGCCATGACGACCAAGGGCGCCATTCAGGCGCCGGCCCGCGCAGTGTCCTCCTTTCCCCTTTGGTGCAAAGGGAGCAAGCGCAGCCGCGGAGTACCGAGGCATCAGGCAAAGGTTGCCATTTTGGTGCAACGAGACCAAGACTAGGAGGACTGCACGACGGAGGTCATCGTGGAGCCCAAGACAGCGTCACCACCAGAGCTTTGTGCAGGCGAGGACCAACTTTAGTCAGGATAAGTGTACCAGATGTTCCCCTTCAAATTAGCCTGCCATTGTTGGCGCCCTTCCCGCTCAATATTTGGGAAGAGGACCAGGGCCTCTATAAATAGGACTAGCCACCCCCAGGGTAGGGGGATGGAAGGAGGAGTATCGAGGATAGAGAAGAGGGGGGATCGGACCCAGAGATACACACAAGTCCGGGAGCACAAGAACACCTCAACCTCAGGAGGTTGTTCTTCCCTTGTATTGTCCATCATCAGCCCCAGAGGCAATCAACCACACCACACACTGGAGTAGGGTATTACACCACAACGGTGGCCAGAACCAGTATAAACCCTGTGTCTCTCGTGTTGTTCTTTCCATAGCTTAGATCTTAGCGAGGCGGAGGGGTGCAGGTCGGTAGAAGGCAAAATCTCCGCGTGCACCCCAGTGTTCGAACCTCAAGGGTCTGCCGGAACCCGAAATCCGACAGCAGTCGATGGCGGGATAGTGGAGGTCGAACTTCAGGCGGCAGCCGCACTAAGCTTTGCTCATCGACCCTGCTTGTCAGCGTTCGGGGAACGGTGGCCCCCAGACTTGCCTACCTATGGCCCGCGGCATGGCGGAGCTAGCAGGCCGTACGACCCGTCTTCACCAACAAAGCATCCAAGACCCTCGTGAGGCGGATGACGCAAGACCTCCTCTAGAGTGGCCTAGCTAGGCAGGCTCACGAGGAGCGGAGATATCAAGGCAAGGCGAACCTCACGAGGCTCTCATGACATGAGCCATGACGATCGGCATCAGGCGGGCCCCAGCGCGCGCAGCGCACTTGTTTCCTATTTGGTGCAAAGGGGGCAAGCACAGCCACGGAGTACCGATGCATCAGGCAAAGGTTGCCATTCCGGTGCAACAAGACCAAGACCACGGACTGCAAGATGGAGGTCATCGTGGAGCCCAAAGCAGCGTCACCACCAGAGCTTTGTGCAGGCGAAGACTACTTTTGTCAGGATAGCTTGTACTAGTTGTCCCCCTTCAAATTAGCCTACCATTGTTGGCTCCCTTCCCGCTCGATATTTGGGAAGAGGACCAAGGCATCTATAAATAGGACTAGCCACCATAGTAGGGGGAGGAGATCCCGGGAGATCATCAGAGATCAAGAGACACACCATAAGCTCACACGCGCAAGAACACCTCAACCTCAGCAGGTTGTTCTTCCCTTGTATTGTTCACCATCAGCCCAAGAGGCAATCCACCACCACCACACTGGAGTAGGGTATTACACCACAACGGTGGCCCGAACCAGTATAAACCCCGTGTCTTTCTGTGTTGTGAGTTCGTCGAGGTCGTCCACAAGATCTTAGCGAGCTAGGGCGTAGATCGGTAGGAGGGGAAGACTTCGCGCGCACCCCAGTGTTCGAACCTTAAGGGTTTGCCAGAGCCCTACATCCGACATTTGGCGCACCAGGTAGGGGTGCGCCGGGGCTTCTCTCCACCAACCAGCACCCCGTATCGCCGCACTGCGCTCCCATGGCAGGTGCCCCACCACTAACCTCCGCGGCCAACACCAGCAGCAGGGAGTCTGGGTACCGAGCCCTGGCCCCCACCCTGTGGCGAGTGCAGTGGCCGGCCAAGTTCAGGCCAGACTCAGCGCTGTTCCTACTAGCATACGAGGAGGCCGTCCTCGAAGCCGGAGGCGACGACGAGATCATGGCAAACTTGTTCCCCCTGGCCCTCGCCGGCGAGCCGCGCGCTTGGCTGCTCAACCTCCCGGGATCCACAGTGACGTCCTGGGGGAACTCCACGGCCTCTTCACACAGTCGCGGCACTACTAGGTGGCTCCCAAGCACCACCTTCAGATCGCCACGTCAAGCCTTACTTCCGTCAGATTGGGGCAGCCTGCAAGCGCTCGAGGGCTCTGCCGGGTTGGGCCACGTCGGAGGCCGACCTCACCTTCGACTTCGAGGACCACCCCGGCTCCACCGCCGGCTCAGGGATGCTCCCGATGCTCTGCACGCCCACCATGCGCAACGTGGCCGTCACCAAGACCCTCATCGACGGCAGCGCTGGCCTCAACTTGCTCTCCGCAGAAGCCTTCAGCCTTCTTCATGTGCCGCTCGAACGGCTCGGCCTCAGCAAGCCCTTCACGGGAGTGGGTGGTGGAGCTGCTCACCCTTTGGGGCAGATCCACCGCCCTGTCACCTTTGGCACGCGAGAGAACTATCGCACCAAGCTGGTGGACTTCGACATCGCCCGCATCGGTCTCCCATACAATGCCATCCTCGGGTACCCGGCTCTCGCTCAGTTCATGGCGGCAACTCACCCGGCCTACAACCTCATGAAGATGCTAGGAAGCAAGGGCGTCCTCACCATCCAGGGGCACACTAAGGAGGCCGTGACAGCGCTCAGGCTCGCCTTCAAGACCACGGCAGCGGCGCAACCAGCCGGCGCCGGTGCGTCAGAGGCCAAGGAGACCGCGCCCACCAAGAAAAATCAGATGTTCACCCAAGACAAGGCGGAGACCAAGCAGGTGCCGGTCAACGAGGACGGTGTAGGATCGAAAGTATGTTAAGAGGGGGGTGATTACACTACTTGACCAAATAAAAATCTATCCTTTTCCCAATTTTAGTCTTTGGCAGATTTTAGCTCTCTTAACACTAGTCAAGCAATCTTAACACAATTCAAGCAAGCATGCAAAGAGTCTATGAGCAGCGGAAAATAAAGCATGCAAATTGCAAGAATGTAAAGGGAAGGGTGTGGAGAATTCAAACGCAATTGGAGACGCGGACGTTTTTGTCGTGGTTCCGATAGGTGGTGCTATCATACATCCACGTTGATGGAGACTTCAACCACGGAGGGTAACGGTTGCGCGAGTCCACGGAGAGCTCCACCCACGAAGGGTCCACGAAGAAGCAACCTTGTCTATCCCATCATGGCCATCGCCCATGAAGGACTTGCCTCACTAGCGATAGATCTTCACGAAGTAGGCGATCTCCTTGCCCTTACAAACTCCTTGGTTCAACTCCACAATCTTTGTCGGAGGCTCCCAAGTGACACCTAGCCAATCTAGGAGACACCACTCTCCAAGAAGTAACAAATGGTGTGTTGATGATGAACTCCTTGCTCTTGTGCTTCAAATGATAGTCTCCCCAACACTCAAGTCTCTCCCATAGGATATGAATTTGGTGGAAAGAAGATTTGAGTGGAAAGCAACTTGGGGAAGGCTAGAGATCAAGATTCATATGGTAGGAATGGAATATCTTGGCCTCAACACATGAGTAGGTGGTTCTCTCTCAGAAAATGTGTATTGGAAGTGTAGGTATGTTCTGATGGCTCTCTCCACGAATGAAGAGTGGGTGGAGGGGTATATATAGCCTCCACACAAAAACTAACCGTTACACACAATTTACCAATCTCGATGAGACCGAATGGAGAAACTCGGTCAGACCAATTTAGCAAACCTAGTGACCGTTAGGATTTTCGGTGGGACTGAGATGCAACTCGGTAGGACCGATATGGTTAGGGTTAGGGCATAACGTAATCTCGGTGTGACCGATTACACAAACTCGGTGGGACCGATTTTGGTAATAAGCTAACCAGAGAGTTGGTCAAGTAAACTCAATGGGACCGATCGCTCATTTCGGTGGGACCGAAATGTTACAAAAGGAAAACAGAGAGTTTACATTGCAATCTCGGTGGGACCGATCGCTCATCTCGGTAGGACCAAAACGTTACGAAGGGAAACAAAGAGATTACAACCCCATCTCGGTGTGACCGAAATCCCTATCGGTGAGACCGATTTGCCTTGGGTCTGTGGCACTGGCTATTGCATCTGAACTCGGTGGCGCCGGATCGAAAGAATCAGTGGGGCCGAGTTTGACTTTTAGTTTAGTTCATATGTGGACGTGGGAAGGTAGTTGAGGGTTTTGGAGCATATCACTAAGCACTATGAAGCAAGAACCTCATCAAGCAACACCTCATCCCTCCTTGATAGTATTGGCTTTTCCTATAGACTCAATGTGATCTTGGATCACTAAAATATAAAATGTAGAGTCTTGAGATTTGAGCTTGAGCCAATCTTTTTGTCCTTAGTATTTTGAGGGGTCCACTTTCCTCATCCATGCCATGCCATTCATTGAGCTTTTCCTGAAATATTAATCTTGGAATAGCATTAGCTCAATGAGCTATATGTTGTTAGGAATTACCAAAACCACCTAGGGATAGTTGCACTTTCAATCTCCCCCTTTTTGGTAATTGATGACAACATATAGATCAAAGCTTCGACAAATGATAATAAGAGTGAAAAACATTGTCGCTTTGAGAAGTATGTGAAAAGCAAGAGCTCCCCCTAAATTTGTGCATAGTTTATGATTTGCTTTGGACTGCAAATGCACAAAGAGTTAGGTTCATGGGTTACTCTTCCATGTCACATACATCTTGGTGGAGTGCTCAAAATGATAATAATTAAATACATGCACTCATCACCAAGCAAAGTGAATGATCATATAGGGATAAAATGATAATGTCATCCAACAAGCATTAAGGTAGCATATGATCAAACACATGATCATCCAAGTGTCACACAGACAAAAAGTATCTCAAACAAGCAAAGCAAATAAAGTTCAACCACCAAAGCAACAGAGAATAAAAAGCAACGCTCTCTCTCGAAGCCTATGATCTATACATTTTTCTCCCCCTTTGGCAACAAGTTACCAAAAAGCTCCTAGAAAATGCATAGCACTGAATCGTCTCTCGGGCTTGGTCTTCAGGTGGTGGTGCCCGGATTACTCCAAGAACGAAGGCTTCAGTCGAAGTAGATGGAGCTGATGGAGTAGGTGCTGGAGCTGGTGGCACTGAAGCTGTAGCTGGTGCAGATGAAGTGGCTCTGGTGTCTGGAACTGGCACTGCAGCTGACCTCTGAGCTCTAGGCACTCTGGCAAATGCATCAGTGGTTGTCTTGCCCTTCCTCTCCTGCATATCATCCTGAAGTTTCTCCACAACAGACTGCATCTCAGTTACCTTCACATCCAAGTCATAGAACTTTTGCTCCACGGTCCTTTCCAAGCTCTCCTGGTTTTGAGTCAGGGTGGCTAGTCCCTTCTCAATCTTCAGAGTGGATGCAATCAAGTAGCCAAGCTGATCTTGCTTGCTCTTCAGAAGATACTGAGATGCTTCTTCAGTGGTTGGCATCCTTGCAGCCTTTTCAGCCTTTGCCTTCTCCTTCTTGGCTTGTGCGTGCACAGAAGATGGTTCATTTTCATCCATCACCACTTGGTTGTCCTCAAAGTCTGGATATATAGGAATGTGCTCCTTGTCCAACAGATATGTGCCAATGCCCATCTTGGAGTTGATCAGCTCCTGGATCTGTGGGGCATACCCACAACTCCTCTTCTGATCTGCAGCTGTCCTCTTGATAGTTTCAACTATAAGACTCATGACCTTGAACTTCTGTGGGACATAAAATATGTGAAGCAAGTTTACTGCATGGCCTCTGATCATCTTGTGATCACCTGACTTGGGCATAAGAGTGTAACGCCCTCGATGCGGCTATATCTCCTACGTGTTGAAGCACGACTTAGAGGCATAACCGCATTGAAAGCAATGTCGCAAGTGAGGTAATCTTCACAACAACCCATGTAAATAAATAAAGGGGAAAAGATACATAGTTGGCTTACACTCGCCATGTCACATAAATACATGAATAACATTACATTCATCCAATACACTCATGGTGCGACTACGGTACCAAAATAAAGATCAACCCCCAAATGTGACAAAATCCCCGATCGCCCCAACTGGGCACCACTACTGATCATCTGGGAAAGACACGTAGTAATGGAAAGAGTCTTCATCGAACTCCCACTTGAGCTCGGTCATGTCATCTAGAACGGTATCACCGGTCCCTGCATCTGGTTTTGGAAGTAAACCGTGGGTAACGGGGACTCAGCAATCTCACACCCTCGCGATCAAGACTATTTAAGCTTATGGGTAAGGTAAAGGTATGATGTGGAGCTGCAGCAAGCGACTAGCATATATGGTGGCTAACATATTCGCAAAAGAGAGCGAGAAGAGAAGGCAAAAGCACGGTCGAACAACTATGATCAAGAAGTGATCCTAGCAACCTACGTCAAGCATTACTCCAACACCGTGTTCACTTCCCGGACTCCGCCGAGAAGAAACCATCACGGTAACACACGTGGTTGGTGCATTTTAATTAAGTTAAGTTTCAAGTTATCTACAACCGGACATTAACAAATTCCCATCTGCCCATAACCGCGGGCATGACTTTCGAAAGTTCAAATCCCTGCAGGGGAGTCCCAACTTAGCCCATCACAAGCTCTCACAGTCAATGAATGATATTCCTTCTCCCAAGACAATCTGATCAGACTCGGCATCCTGGTTACAAGACATCCTCGACAATGGTAAAACAAGTCCAGCAACACCGCCCGAATGTGCCGACAAATCCCGATAGAAGTTGCACATATCTCATTCTCAGGGCACACTCAGATACGAGTAAAACCAACCTTCAAGTTGCCCCGAGGTGGCCCCGCAGTCTACTTGGTCGGACCAACACTTAGAGGAGCATTGGCCCAGGGTGGTTTAAATAAGATGACCCTCGGGCTCCGGAAACCCAAGGGAAAAAGAGGCTAGGTGGCAAATGATAAAACCAAGGTTGGGCATTGCTGGAGGAGTTTTATTCAAGGCGAACTATCAAGGGGTTCCCATTATAACCCAACCGTGTAAGGAACGCAAAAATCCGGGAACATAACACCGATATGACGGAAACTAGGGCGGCAAGAGTGGAACAAAACACTAGGCAAAAGGCCGAGCCTTCCACCCTTTACCAAGTATATAGGTGCATTTATATAAACAAGATACTAATGTGATATCCCAACAATAAACATGTTCCAACAAGGAACAATCTCCAATCTTCACCTGCGACTAGCAACGCTATAAGAGGGGCTGAGCAAAGCGGTAACATAGTCAAACAATGGTTTGCTAGGAAATGGTGGGTTAGAGGTTTGACATGGCAATTTGGGAGGCATGATAAGCAAGTGGTAGGTATCATAGCATAGGCATAGCAAAAGAGGGAGAATCTAGCAAGCAAAGATAGAAGTGATTTCGAGGGTATGGTCATCTTGCCTACAAAGTACTTAGAGTTGCCTTGATCCTCGTAAGCGAACTCAACGAGCTCCTCATTCACGAACTCGTCTCCCGACTCTACGCAAGCAAGAACAATAAGCAAAAGGAACACAATCAACCACGTGCAATGCTCAAGCAACATGATGCAAATATGGTATTATATGCGGGATGCGGTATGTGATGCATATGCATGATTTGCAAAGGAATGATTGACCCTGGCTGTCGGATTTCGGGTTCCGGCAGACCCTTGTGGTTCGAACACTGGGGTGCACGGGGAGATTTCGCCTTCTACCTACCTGCACCCCTCCGCCTCGCTAAGATCTAAGCTATGGAAAGAACAACACAAGAGACACAGGGTTTATACTGGTTCGGGCCACCGTTGTGGTGTAATCCCCTACTCCAGTTTGTCGTGTGGTGGATTGCCTCTTGAGCTGATGATGATGAACAATACAAGGAAGAACAGCCTCGCAAGGGTCTATTCTTTGCTGGGGGGACGAACTGCTAGGAGGAGTTCAGTCACCCTTCTCTCTCTCTGATTTCGATCTGATCCCCTCTACCCTGTGGGTGGCTGGTCCTATTTATATGCAAAGGCCCTGGGCCTCTTCCCAAATATTGAGCGAGAAGGGCGCCAACAATTGGCCATTTTGAAGGGGAACATCTGGTACACTTATCCTGACTAAAGTTGGTCCTCGCCTCCACAAAGCTCTGGTGGTGACGCCGTCTTGGGCTCCACGATGACCTCCGTCGTGCAGTCCTCCTGGTCTTGGTCTTGTTGCACCGAAATGGCAACCTTTGCCTGATGCCTCGGTACTCCGTGGCTGCGCTTGCCCCTTTTGCACCAAAGGGGAAAGGAGGACACTGCGCGGGCTGGCGCCCGCCTGGCGCCCTTGGTCGTCATGGCTTGCGTCACGGGCACCTCGTGAGGTACCCCGCCTTGATCTCTCCGCCTCCTCGCGAGCCAGCCTCGTGAGGCCGTGCCTGAGGAAGCTCCGCGTCATCCGCCCCACGAGGCTTGGCCCCTCGCGAGGGTCTTGAGTCTTTGATGATGAAGACGGGCCGTGGTGGGCCCCCCTTTGAGCCACGCTGCAGGCCGCAGGCAGGCAAGTCTGGGGACCCCCGTTCCCAGAACACCGATAGTAGCCCCGAGCCCAAGGCGTGCCTGGACATGGCCATGCCGGGAGGCGAAAGGGTAAGCGCAAAGCACCGCAGGCCCTAACAGCCCGCGGCCTTGGGCGCCGTGTGGCGGTTGATTGGACGGGGGCGTCTCCACTTCCCCATGGCGCCTCGGCAACTGCACGGATTGGACAAGTCCCTGCATGCAAAGCGGGTCATGATTACCTGCGATAGTGGGGGCCGACGATTGGCCCTCGCCGGCTATAAGTACGGATCGGCACGCACCCTTCCAATTCATCCCCCTTTGCTTCTCCTTCTTCTTCATGGCCCCGTCAAGGAGGTTCTCGGCCGCAGAGAAGGGGAAGGCTCGCCGGGTAGAGCCAGCCCTCCCCCACTCAAGCACGGCTGAGGGCGCCCTCGCAAACATCCTGTGGCCACCATGGTAGCTCCCCGCGGCCGCGGAGACGATTTCCAGCATGGTGACGGGCGGACTGCTGCGGCCGGGGGCGCGCTTCGGTCGCGTGTCCCCCTAGGTCGTGCTTTCGCGCTGCAGAGGTGCTGCCGAAGTTCGTTGTGTGGTCGGCGGAGCCGACTAGCACCCGGCTTCCACTTCCTCACTTCCTCCTTTGCGAGCTCCCGGCCGGCGCCCCGGGCGGCCTTTGGCTCCAGGCTGACGGCTGCTGCAGCCGAGCCTCATGGGCTTCACTGGAGGTCTCCGCAACCGGGAGCCTGGCCTTGGCCCACGGTTGGCAGACGTTTGCCCGCGCGCGTGGCCTGAGCCGTCGGTGCACCCTGCACTTCAAGTTTGACGGTGATTCCACCCTCTACGTGAGGGTGTTTGGGGAAGATGGTCGCCGTGCAGGGTGCTGCCCTGAGGACGACGACCGCGGCCGGGAACCCAGCTCCGGCGATGATGGAGAGGACAGCGCTCGCGTGACTGGCGGCGCTCAGGGTTCCCCAAGCTTCTCCGGTTCTTCTTCAGGCGGCGACTCTTCTAGCGGTGGCCGCGGTCAGCCTCCACGCCGTCGTATCTGCTTGGGAGGTGGTAGCATGTCTGCCCGCTGTCGCGCCTCGGTGAAGTGCGAGAGGGAGTCGGCCTGAGCCCTGGAGGCAGCTCGAGTCTTCCCTGCAGGCCGGTGTGAGGCGAGCTGCGCCTGATTTGTTCTTTCTTTTCCTTTTTCCCGCGTAAAAAGACAGTAGTGTGGAGCCCCGCGGGGGCGTGTTTGGGTTATTGCTGTTAATCATCATTTTGCTTCTGTTATCGTGCCTTCCGGCTACGTGCCCGCGCGTGGATAGTTCCCGGCCCCAGTCGTGGGGGGCGACTGACCCAGGGCCTGTGTTCGTGTCGCGGTGCCCATGGGGCACGGACTGGAGGGGTGCTCCTGTAATGTACCCAGGTCGCGACACCTTTGAACGACTAGGACAGGAACACTCGCGAGGGCGCTCGGCTGCCCCCTGCCCCATCGCGAGGCCTTGCATAAGAGAAATCGAAGCAGGAGAGTGAAAAGTCGAATAACCACAAGTCAAAGACGGTAACAGCTTCAATAAAACTTCGAATGAGAATGAACAAGCCAACTGCGGAAAGCAAATGAAAAAGCCGCGTCCGGCACCTAATCTAGTCTTCGACGTCTTCTCACCAGCGCGGAGCTAAGTGCTGCCACTGGGCGTGGGAGGGAGCCCCAGGGCCTGAGGCCGGCGCTCCTAAGACTCCGGGGCGTGTACAGCCCCAACTCATTATTATGTGAGAGTGTCACGGGCGGTGAGCTTCACAGGCGTTGGCCTTCTTCACAGGCTCCGGGCCTTTTCCAAAATGCGACGGCTTCACAGGCATTCGCCTTCTTCACAGGCTCTGGGCCTTTTCCAAAACGCGACAGCTTCACAGGCATTCGCCTTCTTCACAGGCTCTGGGCCTTTTCCAAAACGCGACAGCTTCACAGGCATTCGCCTTCTTCACAGGCTCTGGGCCTTTTCGAAAACGCGACAGCTTCACAGGCATTTGCCTTCTTCACAGGCTCTGGGTCTTTTCCAAAACGCGACAGCTTCACAGGCATTCGCCTTCTTCACAGGCGCCGGGGCTTTTCCAAAACGCAGCAGCTTCACAGGCATTCGCCTTCTTCACAGGCTCTGAGTCTTTTTAGGGGTAGAACCTCCGGAGGTGCTGGATGTTCCATGCGTTCTGGACCGGCACCCCCTCCTGAGTCTCCAAGTGCGCAGAGCCGGGCCTGGAAACATGAACAACCTTGAACGGGCCCTCCCACATGGGAGAGAGCTTGTGCAATCCCTCCCTAGAGAGAACCCGCCTGAGCACGAGGTCTCCCACCTCGGGAGTTCTGGGGCGGATGTTGCGGTAGTGATATCGTCGCAGTGCTTGTTGGTACCTCGCCGCTTGTAGCGCGGCTTCTCGGCGACGTTCCTCCCACAGCACGAGGTCCATCCCCCGCATGGCGTCCTGCTGTGCCTCGTCGAACGCCAGGACCCACGCGGAGCGATGTCTGACCTCGTGACGGAGGACCGCTTCGGCTCCGTAAACCAGGAAGAACGGGGTCTCTCCAGTCGGCTTGGTCGCGGTTGTGCGGATGGACCACAACACGGGCTGAAGCTCGTCGTACCAACCTCTGCCGCAGGCCTCCAGCTTCTTCTTGAACGTCCTGGTCTTGAGGCCCCTCAGGACCTCTGCGTTGGCTCGCTCGGCCTGGCCGTTGCTTCGGGGGTGCGCCACCCAAGCATAGCATATCGTTGTCCGTGATGATGCGGTTTGGCACCCCGAACCGGCTCACGATGCCCCTGATGAACTTGACCGCGGAATCCACGGGGATGGTGCGGACGGCCTCTACTTCAGCCCACTTGGTGAACTTGTCCACAGCGACGTAGAGGTAGTGGTAGCCCCCTGGCGCCCAAGGAAACAGGCCCAGGATGTCCAGCCCCCAGACTGCGAATGGCCACAAAAGGGGTATCGTCTGCAGGCCTCCTGCCGGCTGATGGATCTGCTTGGCGTGGAACTGGCAGGCCTCACAAGCTTTCACTAGTTCGTCAGCATCATTGAGCGCGGTGGGCCAATAAAACCCACTGCGGAACGCCTTGCCGATGAGGGTCCGTGATGATGAATGATGTCCACAGTCTTCGCCATGTATATCTTCCAGCAGTTCCTTTCCTTGCTCCCTGGAGATGCAGCGCGGGGATACACCGTTTGGTCGCTTCCGGTAGAGCTCTCCATCCTTGATGCAGTATGCCGTGGCCTGCCGTGCCACACGCTCTGCTTCCTCCTCCTTCTTCGGCAGGGTCCTTGTGTTAAGTAACTCTGGAGCTCCGTGATCCAGCACCCCTCCTAAGGTTCCATCGTCAGGAGCAGGCGTGCTCCTGAGGCCGGGCCACAGGCCGGGGCTCCTGAGGCAGGTGGCTGGGGGAGCTCCTCTCGAGGCTGAGCCGTGTTTGACAATGACGGCAGTGCTGAGGGCTTGAAGAGCCGCTCCTCGAAAACGCCAGGCTCCGGAGGTAACCACCTGGACGCCCGTTTGGCGATGTCGTCGGCCTCCTGATTGGTGCCACGGGGCACATGCTGCAACTCCAACCCCCAGAGCTGCTTCTCCATCCTACGGACCTCTGCAAGGTAGGCTTCCATGTGCTCATCTTTCGGCTCGTACACCTTGTTGGAGAAATTGACAAGGAGCTGCGAATCGCCCTTGATGGTGAGGCGTTTCACCCCCAGGGCAGCTGCGGCCTTCAAGCCCGCTATTAAACCTTCATACTCCGCTATGTTGTTGGAGACCTTTTCACCTTGCTAGAAACAGAGCTGCACAGCGTAGTAGAGCTTGTCCTGAGTGGGCGAATATAAGCACCACCCCAGCCCCAGCGCCATGCCTGGAGAACGCCCCATCGAAGTACATGACCCAGCCTTCTGGCGCCTCGCTTCCCGGGGAGAGGGACCGATCCTCGTCGGCCTTGAGGCCTGGTGCCTCCGTCCATTCTGCCACAAAATCCGCCAATGTTGCTCCCTTGATGACTCTGGTCGTGCTGAATTCGAGCTGAAACGCTTGCAGTTCTATGTTCCACTCAGCGACCCTTCCAGCTGAGTTAGGACTCCTGAGCACTCTCTACAGGGGGTATGACGAGACGACCTTGATGGGGTGACCCTGAAAATAGTGCCACAGCTTGCGCGAGGCCACCAGTAGCGCGAGGAGGAGCTTCTGAGGCATGGGGTACCGTGCCATCGCATCCCGCAACACCGTGCTGACGAAGTACACTGGGTGCTCAACGAGGTTGGGTGCGTCAATGTTGGTGGCCCCCTTCGGAGACCATGGCGCCTCCTGAGGCGATGAGGCCTCCTGAGGCTGGCCATCTGGGAGAGGGGCCTCTCCCGCCTCCGGTGCACTCCTCTGCAGTGGATGATCCTCCTCAGCCGCGGTGGCGGTTTCTGTGGGCCTTCCTTGTTCCTGTTTTGCCTTGTCACGGGCTGCTACTGTGGTTTTGATGCGACGCTCCTCTCTAACCGCCACCAGGGCTGCGCTGGCGGAGTAGGGAGTGGCGGCAAGATAAAGCACCAGGGGCTCTTGAGGGCGCGGAGCCACCATGACCGATGGGCTGGTCAGGTATCTCTTGAGATCCTGGAATGCCTTGTCGGCCTCTTCAGTCCACTCAAAGGGCCCCTTTTTCTTCATTAGCTGAAAGAAAGGCAGCGCTCGCTCCCCCAACTTGGAGATGAAGCGCCCTAGCGCGGTCATGTGCCCAGTGAGCTTCTGCATTTCTCTGAGGGTCTTTGGCGGGCTCATGTCCTTGACCGCCTTGACCTTTTCTGGGTTAGCCTCGATGCCTCGGTGGGACACGAGGAAACCCAAGAGGTTGCCCAAGGGGACTCCGAACACACACTTCTCTGGGTTGAGCCATAGTTTCACTGCGTTGAGGCTCGCGAAGGTTTCCTCTAGGTCTTGTATCAGGGTCCTGGCCTCCCAAGACTTTACCACAATGTCATCGACGTAGGCCTCAACATTCTTCCCAAGCTGCGGGCCCAAGGTGATGTGCATCAGCCGCTAAAAGGTCGCCCCTGCGTTACGCAACCCGAATGGCATGCATGTGTAGCAGTACACCCCACACGGGGTTAGGAAGGCTATCTTTTCGACGTCTTCTACCGCCATCTTGATCTGGTGATACCCAGAGAAGGCATCCAAGAAGCATAGCTGGGCGCATTCCGCGGTGGAATCGACGATCTGGTCGATGCGGGGGAGCGGGAATGGATCTTGCGGGCATGCCTTGTTGAGGTTGGTGAAGTCGACACACATGCGCTCCTTCCCTCCCTTCTTTGGCACAACGACAGGGTTGGCCAACCAATCCGGGTATCGGACCTCGCGAATGACCCCAGCGGCTTCTAATTTGCGGGTCTCTTGGACGATGAAGGCCTGCTTTTCTGTGGACTGCCGCCTTGCCTTCTGCTTCACAGGGCACACGTTGGGGCACATGTTGAGGTGATGCTCGATTACACTCCTAGGGATCCCCGCCAACTGGTCAGGCTCCCAAGCGAATACCTTCTTGTTCGCATGCAGGAACCCGACCAGGGCCTCCTCCTGCTCGGGTTCGAGGTTGGCGCCTATGGTGAAAGTGGCGTTGGTGGACCCATCCTCATCGACGGGTATCTGCTTGGTTTCTGCCTTGTCTTGGGTGAACAACTGTTTCTTCTTGGTGGGTGCAGCCCCCTTGGGCTCGAGGGTCTCCGAGTTGGCGGGCTGTGCCGACGCCGCCGTCTTGAAGGCGAGCTTGAGCACCCGCAACGCGTCTCTGGTGTCCCCGTGCACGGTGAGGACACCGCTGCTCCCGGGCATTTACGCTTTTCCTTCCTACTTCCTTATGTTCTACGCCGGCAGAGCCCGGCCCCGCGCATACCTCAGCCGCCGTTAGCCCCGACTGGAAACCAGGACGAGACCAAGGAGTGAGGGGCTACGTGACAAGTTAGGCTCCTGAGTCGCGATGCTTAGGAGTCCCCCTTGGCGCACGAACAACAAGTAGGGAGGTGTGATGTGGGTGGATCTACTGTTCTATGTCTGCAGAGCCCGGCCGCGCGCATACCTCAACCGCCATTAGCCTTTCGGAACTAAGGAGTGAGGGGCTACGTGACCAGTTAGGCTCTTGAGTCGCGATGCTTAGGAGTCCCCCTTGACGCTCAAACGGCCTTCGTACCTTGGCTCCGCTCGGGGAAAGACGCACGACGAACCAGGCCCGGGGGGGGGGGCTGGCTGGGCGGCGTGCATCTGGGCGTGACCCAGGCGCAACCCCCGTGCCCAGCCCCCTCGCGCGGCACTCCCGAGGGGAGGCGTTACGATGAGGCTAGACACTGAGCTCTGGGCTCCCTGAGGTTGATGCGGGGAGGCTGATGGGGGCCATGTCGAAGTCGACCAGCTCCGTGCGGAACTTGTTGTAGGTGCCGAATGTTACTGGGAGCCCGATCTGTCCCAAGGAGCTGGATGATCCGCCCCAACGCCTGAGAAGGGCCGGCTGGGTTGCAGCCGTTCCAGGGGTATGCAGAGGAGGTTGAAGGCCTCGACCGAGAGCACGCTGAGGCCCGCACCGCCATCGATGAGAGTTCTGGTGACAGCCACCTGGCAGATGGTGGGGGTGCACAGCATGGGGAGCGCACCCGAGCAGGCCGATTTGGAGGGGTGGTCCTCCGAGCTGAAGGTCAGGCCGGCCTTGGGCGCCGCCCAGCCCAGGAGAGCCCCCTGCCGCGTGGAAGCGGCGCTGACCCGGCGGATGAACGGCTTGACGTGGTGACTTGTAGGCGGCGCCTGCGAGCCGCCCAGGAGGGCCATGACGACCGGGGGTGTTGGTGTAGCATGATGGGCGGGGAAGAGGACGTGGGGCTCTTCCCAAGAGGCCACGGAGGCTGCCGGCAGGTGGAGCAGCCATGCACGCGGAGCGCCGGTGAGGGCCATGGGGAGCTAGTTGGCCATGACCCTACCGTCACCTCCAGCTCTGAGGTTGGCCTCCTCGTACGCCAGCAAGAAGACCGGCGAATCAGTCGCGCCGCCATAGCGCGGCGGCATCGTTGGCTTGAACTTGTCCGGCCACCGTACCCGTTGCAGGGCCGTGGCCAGGGCTCGGAGCCGTCTGGCCCCCGTGCTAGCGCGGCCGGAGCGGGCGACGCGCTACTCATCGCGAGGCAGGTCGTGGAGGTGGTGGAAGGGAAAACTCTGGTGCACCCCTACCTGGCGCACCAAATGTCGGATTCCGGGTTCCGGCAGACCCTTGTGGTTTGAACACTAGGTTGCGCGCGGAGATTTTGCCTTCTACCTACCTGCACCCCTCCGCCTCGCTAAGATCTAAGCTATGGAAAGAACAACACAAGAGACACAGGGTTTATACTGGTTCGGGCCACCGTTGTGGTGTAATACCCTACTCCAGTGTGTGGTGTGGTGGATTTCCTCTTGAGCTGATGATGATGAACAATACAAGGAAGAACAGCCTCATGAGCGTCTGTTCTTTGCTGGGGGGACGAACTGCTAGGAGGAGTTCAGTCACCCTTCTTTCCCTCCGATTCTGATCCGATCCCCTCTACCCTGTGGGTGGCTGGTCCTATTTATATGCAAAGGCCCTGGGCCTCTTCCCAAATATTGAGCGGGAAGGGAGCCAACAATTGGCCATTTTGAACGGGAACATCTGGTACACTTATCCTGACTAAAGTTGGTCCTCGCCTGCACAAAGCTCTGGTGGTGACGCCGTCTTGGGATCCACGATGACCTCCGTCGTGCAGTCCTCCTGGTCTTGGTCTTGTTGCACCGAAATGGCAACCTTTGCCTGATGCCTCGGTACTCCACGGCTGTGCTTGCCCCTTTTGCACCAAAGGTGGAAGGAGGACACTGCGCGGGCTGGCGCCCGCCTGGCGCCCTTGGTCGTCATGGCTTGCATCACGGGCACCTCGTGAGGTACCCCGCCTTGATCTCTCCGCCTCCTCGCGAGCCAACCTGGTGACGCCGTGCCTGAGGAAGCTCCACGTCGTCCGCCCCGCGAGGCTTGGCCCCTCGCGAGGGTCTTGAGTCTGTGTTGATGAAGACGGGCCATGGTGGGCCCCCCTTTGAGCCACGCCGCAGGCCGCAGGCAGGCAAATTTGGGAACCCCCGTTCCCAGAACACCGACACTGGCCTCAACATGGAAATCCAAGAGTGCCACTGGAAAGGTGAGGTGATTTTGGTTGAAATCGATATAAAGATCACCGGAATCGGATGCACGGGTTGGAAATGGCAAGCAAAAGAAATATGGCACCGGTCTGCGACAATCAGCAAGTAGCCAACTATATGCATCAAGATAAATATGCTACGGCACTCAAACATGACAACAAAATACATGGCAGGGATCCACTCATGATTCTTGACAAAAGATGAACATTGAGCTACGGCTAATTCATCCAATAACAGGCTCAAACAAGCATGGCAAAAATGCAAATGATAACATGTTTCAGACTTGGTGAAATTAACACAAGTCTGGAATTTATCATCAGGAAGCAATCATTAGGGCATGAAAACTACATGCTACAGGAACATATAATGGCAAATCAAGGCATTGCATGAAGCTACTCAAAGCACTTAACAAAAGTCCCTTAGTGACCTTGAGCCAAAAGGGATCATAAAATATAATTGCAAGCATGTGAACATAGCAAAAACACAAACAGATTCAGACTTGGTGAAAAACTGGAGCATGCAAAACAGATTAACAAGTAGGCATGTTTACGAGCTCGACGCACTCACTACAGAGCATGGCATGACAAACTAAGAATACACCCATCAAGAAGACATGGCATAGAAGCTAGATATGGCAAGAACAACAACATAGCATGCATGGATCAATAGCAACATCCTCGACAAAATCGCTAAACATGTCAACAATCTGCTAGGATCATTTTATAGCAAAAGTAGAGCTCGATTGACTCAAGCTAGGTTGCTCCATAAATGCAAAAAAAGACATGGATGGATAGAGCACCACAATGTTAACAAAACATCCTTACTGATCATCCTCAAAAGAGGCACGGATCAATAGGAAACAACATGAACATATGGCATAAAGACAAAACAGGACAATGACTTAGAGAAATTCTAAGTCCCTGAAATCAGCATCAACGATTACGCTACTTTGCATGCTTGTGCTAGTCACCACGAAGATCACAAAAATAGATGGCATACACCCCTGTAAAGATAACATGGCATATAACAAAACACATGTTGAGCTCAAGATCATATCATGCACACATTAATCATGGCAAAAATGACAAAAGGCTATTTGCTGAAACAGATCTGCAACTTTCCTCACATAGCCCTCTTCCAACAGCATTTCGGGCATCAACATGAGCTCAAATGAAAATGATGCAATGAGATGAAATGATGTACGGGTCGAGACGAACATTTTGATATGCTACACACACGAATCGGAGCTACGGATGCAGAGTTATGGCATGTCAAAGTATGCAAATTAGCTAGGGTTTCGGGGAAAGTCAACCCGCGGGATATTTCCAGATCTGAGATCTGCACGCAAACCGAGGTTTGCCAAAGACCTGTTCGTCGGAGCTGTCGTGGAGCTCGCCGAAGGAAGAAGCCGAGGGGAGGAGAGGCCGGGGCGGCGCCGGCGTTGAGCGGGAGCTCCGGGCGGCGAGGTTGGCATGGCGGGGCGGTGCGGCGGAGTCCGACG